>NC_134472.1:74287132-74327132 GCF_964194025.1 Convolutriloba macropyga | reverse complement strand
GAATACAGTCCAGTTATGAACTTCATTGAAAGCAGAAGAAATAGTAGCAGAGGAAACAGAATGAGTAACAAGAACAGCAGTCATAGAAATCACGTGAACAACATCAATAACAACAACAACAACAACGATGACAACAGTGATATTAAAAACAGAAAACGATCGGCTGTCAAGAGTCCTAGCATGATAACCGATTCCGCCAAATTGAGTTCAAACAATATCCAAATGACAACTATGGTGTGAAATTTGACCAACTTTAAAATTGTTTTGTTTAGTTTTGAGAAGTTTTTTTTAAACGTAATTGAAATGATTTCAAATTTCCTTTAACTGACTGGTAATAACATTTTGGCTAGTTAAATGTGAATTTGGTGATAAATTTGTGTCGTTGAGAAAATGTCAGTAATGAGTTCTCTGGTCTTGTCAACTAACATAGCCCTGGAATTTTTCCAATTAGTACTGCAAGAGAAACGGAAGAAAAGCACGGAGAATGTCGGCTTTTTAATTCTTCTTGAAGAGAACGCATGAACTGAGAATATTCTGACATTTTTTTAATGTCACAAAAAAAAGCTACTGTACCGTAGCAAACACAGCTTAGCAAAATTGTAAAGCGTTTAAAACAAGTGTTAGAATATAGATTCTTGTAAGCAAGTTGTGATCTTAAATTTGGAGCTTGAAATCATAGCTCAATATAGGAAAGCATATAAAGACTCTCGCTGTTTGGACCACTTGGCTCAGTGGAGAGCACAGGAATGCAACCAATTAAGAGATTGTTGGGTCGCAACCCGCAAAGGTTCCAAACTTTTTTCTCACTATAATGGTTTTGACGTAGTATCTACATAGCGAGCTAGTAGTTGCTCTAACAACAAGAAGGGGATACAGAAGATATATAATATTAGTTTTGTTTGTTGAAGACAAAACCAGGAATTGGTTCTTAAAAATGCTTTGTAATTTTAAATTAAAAATAAACACAAGCTTTTGTGTGTTGAAAAAAACATGAGGAAGAGCTACCTAAATTGAATCTGTAATTGTGACATAAACCTACGGAGCAAAAAGGTTACATACTAAGGTTTATTGTTAGTACATACTACAGTTTTAAATGGTTCATACCAAACGGTACATACTGGTGCTTCACACAATGCGAGAAAACGGCATATACTATTTTTTCCGTATTGTTTTTGTAACACAAACCAATGCAATTTTACTTAGTGAAGTTTTTGTGCGTTTAACAGAAGCCAAATGGACAGTAAAAAAACTCTATGTTAAACTATCTGAAGGAACATAAATCATTTTCTTTTAAAATAAGCCGAGAAAAGAGAAAATGCATCATCTGCACAATTTTTCATGCTCCTATTACAATGAATATAGATAATTGTTGCGAGCTTTGATAGCCCATAGTCATAGCAAGTGAATTTCACCAGTGGAATGTTTTGAGAGCGATTAAATGTATTGCACCAAGAATTATTATAGTTCCCGAACGATAATTCTTGATATTCAGTAAATTAGGGCAGAAAAAAATATGGTTACGCAACCAATGCCTCAATTATTTTGTAGGACAGTTTTTGATCGCATTCAACGTAGCTGGGAGGAGACAGTAAGTATTTCTTCTTCAGCTGAACAAAATTTTCTGACTTATTTTTTGCAGAGATGGATATGGGTAGTACATTAGAAAACCTGTGCAGCGTGTTGTTGATTACTTTTTTCTCAATCTCTATACTTATAGCTCCTCGGCTTTTATTTTGATTACGTTGAAAAATATCTTAGTAATTATGTACGTTATGTACTTTGAGGCGACAGTGGAAACTTTCCAGTTTTTTGTTCTGCTTCTGTTTGCAGGTAAAGAGGAGGAAACGATCATAGGTGATGTTGCGGGGTTGTGTAAATGAAAGAGCAAGTTCGTGGGCAAGTTCGAACACTGTTATCCGTTCAATGTCCGAATGGGGGAATCGTTGTTGGTAGATCCGTTGGCCTTCGGTTCCCAGGCTGAGGAAGATGAGGCTCCTTACTTTTAGGTCCGCCTCATCCCAAGGTATCCCGTCAACTATTGGGCCTTTGAATGCGATCTGTTTGCAATCATTGTCCCAGTCCACCATTCGTTTATTGTTCCTTACGTCTCTTTTTCTATGCTGTGCTTGGGTTTCGTGCTCCGTTGGAGGTTCGTAGGTCGGTTCAGTGGGGTAAATGAGGTCTTTTATGTCTGGTTTATGTTTTGATAGGGAATCAACGTTTATCGAATTTTTGGCCATTATTGCCAATTTGAGTGTTGCTGCCCATGTGGGCCATTCTACTGGGGGTTCCATACCGCTTTCCCAGAAGAAGGGGATGCCCACTGGGGATCGTGCTATAGGTACAGCTGCTGACTGCGCCATGTTGTGTGCACAAAGTTCCTATGTGCAGAATATCGACTTGCTCGACTCACGACAGTAAAAAGGCAAGCGCAATAAGATTGAACTCTCTTGAATACTTCTTACTTTCTCTCTTTTAGACACCAAGTGCGGTTAGCAATTGTGCTCCAATCGGAGTATGCAAATGATGGCTGGTACAACCAGCTAACATGTGAACAAAGCGTTTAACAAATTTACAACTACGAACAATGATATATAATAACATATGGAGTTTTATACGAGTTTATATTAATACATTTGGGTTCTTGGTTGCGGAGTGAGTTGGCGGCTCACCACATCATGTATAACTGCTTTTTTTTTAAAAAAAAATGGAAGAAATACCATTGTTTCCATAAAGTTTGCTCTATTGGGTTGCAGTGAGAGTAAAGGTTGTCCCTATTCTAGAAAATTTTTTAACTTGTCAAAATGTTTTTTGTTGGTCCGACAGACAAAATGAAACGACAGTGTCTTCATAAAATGTGCTTGTGCCGGATAATACGTTTTCTTCTAATACAACATAAATAGTTGTAAACAATATACTTATTCAACAAACATTCGAGTCTTTCAATTGCTACTGTAATTTTTTTGTACATTCGTTGATCAACAGAGTTGCAAAACATCCGTGCAACTGTGAAATTGTCAATTTTACAATTGTACTTAATTAATACCATTGTAATAATTTAACCACCAATTTTTACCAATTGAATCATGTCATGAGCCGTTCTGCCGTTTTTCAAAATCGCTAATTTCTTGATGCGCCCTCCGCTCTAGAAAACACAAAAATAGTACGTACGAAATATCTTTTGACCTTGAACGATCATTTTCTGACGGTTTGAAAAACTTCATCGGTCAGATATGAAATTCACAGGCAAAATGTTTTCTTTGATTTTCTGAACAGCTTCAAAATAAGAGCTGAATTAAAATCATCATGAAGTTCAGCGAAACAGAATACGGCCACAGACATTTTAATTTCTTCAACACGTAAGAAATTAATTGTTGTAAACGAAAAAGTAATTGAAAAAAGTTTAGAAAACCATCTATAATTTTTAAGGTATACAGAAGCAACTTTTGTTAAGGATGTAGTTAATCAACACAGCAATAAACCATGTGCGGCTTTAGCAGAAATTATGGAGAAACAACTGCGGAAAACGCAGATATTTAGCGACAAACTGCAAGTTCCAAACAGAGCATAAGTGAGTTGAAGTTGTTTCCTGTGAGGAGCAGCTTATGTTTTTGGGGTGAAACATGTATCGAAACGGAGATAAAAACGTGCTATAAATGGGACAACGTGTTTAACATGCTAGCAGAGTGGATTACATTCCAGAAAGACAGAGAAACTAAAAAGAATGTTTTTTTTACAGATGCTGACAGCATCGTGACATCAAGACATATCTAAACTGAATCTGAATGACCTCAAGTAAGATGATGATGGACAGACCTGACGTCGTGTAGTCTACGATGGTGACCAACTGGCAATTCGGGGATCACTAAGATGCGAAGGTGAGAGCAAGAGAAGTAAGTATAGGAAACAGCAACTGGCAGTAATGCAATCGGATATAGAAGCTGTTCTGTTTGGAAGGGAAATACTAACCCCAGAACGGGTCAACGCAGAGTGTGATAAACGACTGCCTGCAGACAAATCATCTAATGGGTACGCGAAACTCATACCGAAAACATAGCCTATAATCTGGAAGGCCGGAAATGAATCTCTGGCTCCACATTTGCATCTTCTGCATAATCACCATGGAAAAAATTGTAGCCCTAAAACCAGAAACTCCTCAAAAATTGCATAGTTATGGATGTAGATTAACCAATACCAGACAATAAATGCATCTGCCAGTATCTTTGTTGGGCTCCTAAGTCGGCAGAACCGATTAATCAGACAAAGGTCATAAAATTGAATCGAGTGGATGCAAAGATATGCGAACTCAACAAATCCCAAGTTTTGTCACAAAATCGTGGCTGCCCATGCGTTTGGTGATATCTTTGTCCATCTTCCACAACCGCATCCAGTCAACTCTCAGTGATTACTGGTCAACTTTCAAGCCGATGTCCTGGCAGAAGAAGCAACAACGGCAAAACACGAGAAACTAGTGCCAGCGAACATAGGTTGATTACGCGAGAAACGTAACAACATTAACTAAAGGAAATAGGATTCAAGGCCATTCCCCAGGATAACTAAAAAAAATAGGATTCAAGGCCAGTCCACAGCATAACTTAAGAAAATAGGTTTCAAGGCCATTCCCCAGCATAACTTAAGAAAATAGGATTCAAGGCCAGTCCCCAGCATAACTTAAGAAAACAGGATTCAAGGCCAGTCCCCAGCATAACTTAAGAAAATAGGATTCAAGGCCAGTCCCCAGCATAACTTAAGAAAACAGGATTCAAGGCCAGTCCCCAGCATAACTTAAGAAAATAGGATTCAAGGCCAGTCCGCAGCATAACTTAAGAAAATAGGATTCAAGGCCAGTCCCCAGCATAACTTAAGAAAATAGGATTCAAGGCCAGTCCCCAGCATAACTTAAGAAAATAGGATTCAAGGCCAGTCCCCGGCATAACTTAAGAAAAAAGGATTCAAGGCCATTCCCCAGCATAACTTAAGAAAATAGGGTTCAAGGCCAGTCCCCAGCATAACTTAAGAAAATAGGATTCAAGGCCAGTCCCCAGCATAACTTAAGAAAATAGGATTCAAGGCCAGTCCCCAGCATAACTTAAGAAAATAGGATTCAAGGCCAGTCCCCAGCATAACTTAAGAAAATAGGTTTCAAGGCCATTCCCTAGCATAACTTAAGAAAATTGGATTCAAGGCCAGTCCCCGGCATAACTTAAGAAAAAAGGATTCAAGGCCATTCCCCAGCATAACTTAAGAAAATAGGGTTCAAGGCCAGTCCCCAGCATAACTTAAGAAAATAGGTTTCAAGGCCATTCCCTAGCATAACTTAAGAAAATTGGATTCAAGGCCAGTCCCCGGCATAACTTAAGAAAAAAGGATTCAAGGCCATTCCCCAGCATAACTTAAGAAAATAGGATTCAAGGCCAGTCCCCAGCATAACTTAAGAAAATAGGATTCAAGGCCAGTCCCCTGCGTAACTTAAGAAAATAGGATTCAAGGCCAGTCCCCAGCATAACTTAAGAAAATAGGATTCAAGGCCAGTCCCCAGCATAACTTAAGAAAATTGGATTCAAGGCCAGTCCCCGGCATAACTTAAGAAAAAAGGATTCAAGGCCATTCCCCAGCATAACTTAAGAAAATAGGATTCAAGGCCAGTCCCCAGCATAACTTAAGAAAATAGGATTCAAGGCCAGTCCCCTGCGTAACTTAAGAAAATAGGATTCAAGGCCAGTCCCCAGCATAACTTAAGAAAATAGGATTCAAGGCCAGTCCCCAGCATAACTTAAGAAAATAGGGTTCAAGGCCAGTCCCCAGCATAACTTAAGAAAATAGGTTTCAAGGCCATTCCCTAGCATAACTTAAGAAAATTGGATTCAAGGCCAGTCCCCGGCATAACTTAAGAAAAAAGGATTCAAGGCCATTCCCCAGCATAACTTAAGAAAATAGGATTCAAGGCCAGTCCCCAGCATAACTTAAGAAAATAGGATTCAAGGCCAGTCCCCTGCGTAACTTAAGAAAATAGGATTCAAGGCCAGTCCCCAGCATAACTTAAGAAAATAGGATTCAAGGCCAGTCCCCAGCATAACTTAAGAAAATAGGATTCAAGGCCAGTCCCCAGCATAACTTAAGAAAATAGGATTCAAGGCCAGTCCCCAGCATAACTTAAGAAAATAGGATTCAAGGCCAGTCCCCAGCATAACTTAAGAAAATAGGATTCAAGGCCAGTCCCCAGCATAACTTAAGAAAATAGGGTTCAAGGCCAGTCCCCAGCATAACTTAAGAAAAAGTTTTCATGGCCATTCCCTAGCATAACTTAAGAAAATAGGATTCAAGGCCAGTCCCCAGCATAACTTAGGAAAAAAGGATTCAAGGCCATTCCCCAGCATAACTTAAGAAAATAGGATTCAAGGCCAGTCCCCAGCATAACTTAAGAAAATAGGATTCAAGGCCAGTCCCCAGCATAACTTAAGAAAATAGGATTCAAGGCCAGTCCCCAGCATAACTTAAGAAAATAGGATTCAAGGCCAGTCCCCAGCATAACTTAAGAAAATAGGATTCAAGGCCAGTCCCCAGCATAACTTAAAAAAATAGGATTCAAGGCCAGTCCCCAGCATAACTTAAGAAAATGGGATTCAAGGCCAGTCCCCAGCATAACTTAAGAAAATAGGATTCAAGGCCAGTCTCCAGCATAACTTAAGAAAATAGGATTTAAGGCCAGTCCCCAGCATAACTTAAGAAAATAGGATTCAAGGCCAGTCCCCAGCATATTTTAAGAAAATAGGATTCAAGGCCAGTCCCCAGCATAACTTAAGAAAATAGGATTCAAGGCCAGTCCCCAGCATAACTTAAGAAAATAGGATTCAAGGCCATTCCCCAGCATAACTTAAGAAAATAGGATTCAAGGCCAGTCCCCAGCATAACTTAAGAAAATAGGATTCAAGGCCATTCCCCAGCATAACTTAAGAAAAAAGGATTCAAGGCCAGTCCACAGCATTAGTTTTCATGGTTTCGTTGTTTTTGTGGAAGATATAGCATCCAACAACGCTGAGAATCAGCATCTGTTATCTAAAAATTTGCTTTTTCTTATTGGAATAGCAAATTTAAATAGATAAATGATAAAGGATTGTAGTAGGAAAATGTGACCATTCAAAGAATCCAAAAGGAAAGCACTAGAAAGAAAAGATTCCAGAAAAATCAAAAAAGATATGATGTAATCCACTAGTTCAGCCTTGCAGCTTGACAAAAGAAGGAACCCTGAAAAAAGATGTCTCAGAAAAGGCAGTTGTCGGGGTCCTCTTACCAGAAGCATAAACTGTTATGTTTGTTTTCAAAATGATGTCACAAGCCAAAATCGTCTACTCCAGAATAGTTCATAATCATTTGCTACTTTCTTTGTGGTCACAAGATTGAAAGAATTCCTATTACGATGGAAGCTGACCGCAAACTTCTCAAATATTTCTCCTCTAAGACCGACATCCTCAAAAAGGGCGTCAGCAGGAAGCACGAGATGCGAAATAGCAATAAAGGAAATTCAACTTTGAACTTAAAAATACTCCCTTGGAGTAATTTTTTTTACACAATTGTGTTGGTTTGAGCACAATAGACCCTGAGGGAAACAAGAAAACATGTTTAAATTGACTAAAAGCCGTACTTTTAGACTGACCGTATATGCGTGTGTGTTATGTTAATGGAATGAGGTTAGTGTTTGAAGATATGATGAGGTTGAATTTAAGTCTTCCCTGGGAAAAAATTAGAAGTCACAAACACTAAATATGTACTTGATTCAATTTTTTGGGATATTTGGCATACCATAGATATCAGTATAGAGATAATGCTCCCTAGTTTGCAAAAGATATCTTAAGTTAATTGTGAACGATTCGAGTTCAAACAGAAGGAAATGCCATTTAAAAACCAAGAGCAAACGGAGTTCCTGAGTTAGCAGTATAAGCAGTGAAACGAGCTGATCAAGCCTGGAGTCTAATTGTAAATGTTTCTTTTGGTGCTTTTCAATAAATGATCTTGCTGACACATCGAAACGACTCCAAGACAAGATCAAAACTCTTTCGCAACAGGTGCTAGGCAGCAAAATGAGATTCCCAGCGATTACCGATTTTAATTTATGCGGGTCAGTACTTTTTAGCGATGCGAATAGTTTAACAAATCAGGTCACTTTCAATAGCAGGAAGGGGTTGCATACTTTTTTTAGACAACTGCAGAATTCAAACAAGACAGTGCTTCTTAATGAACCAAAATTCCATTTCTAACATCAAGGCGGGATCTTTTGATCATCAACTTACCAATCAACAGTCGGAGACCAGTAGATAGAATGAAGACGTGGCGTCAACCTAAGCCATTGATGAAGCATCAGCAACTGCAACGGATTAACCTGCGGACATTACCGCCACTAGCGAGATTAGTTAACCATTTCGCCAGTTGTACTTGCGGTTATGGATGACATGCTTTCAGTGCGGGAGGACATTGTGCCAAGTGCAAAAATGTTTACTGGTACTTGGCATATATGCTAAATGGAGAAACTTGTTCGCACCTAAGCCAAAAATTAAACCAAAACATTTTTTATTGAATTAGTATTGACCTGGGTCGGGATCTCTGTAGTAACTACCTGAAATTGTAATAAGTGCTGCGATTTTTCTGAAAAAAAAAGTAAATTTTCGCGTCCTGCGAATATTTTAATTTTTAAAAATTTCCATTTCTGTAAAACATTCATCACTTACTTTGACTCTAGTGTTACAATTTTTCTCGTGTTGAGGATCCGGTGCAACAAACTATTCAAAAACCTCAAACATGGCAGTTCGTTGTTAGTCTTCCAAAAAGTTATTGAGAATTTTGCAGGAGAAAGATGAGGTAATTTTAGTGATGTACAAAGCAAACGATTAAAAACAGATGAGTATTGGAGTGATAGAAGTTTATGTAACTCCGAGGACTCTGTCAGGCGTTCAAATTGGGGTGAAGGAGTGTATTTTTGCAGAGATTGTATTCTAACATTTATTGAAGAAGCGAAATTATACAAAATTATGTAACATACCCAAATCCTAGAAATTGCTACGACTATATGAACATGCAAAATTTGGTCAACATTGATCAAATCAAAACTTTTTAAATCAACTTCTGCCTCATTATGTTCAAGTGTTGCGTGATTAAGTATCAGCGCGAACATCAAATTTTTGCTTTTTTTATTTTTGTAAAAAAAGCACCATTTCAGCCACTTTCTTCTCTGTACCCCAATAATAACTATTGGTGATAAAAGTTAGAAATCTTTACCAAAAGGGGGCTATTTTTGCATATATCCATTAAGCAGAAAGTATTCATAAATTCCTCAGAAGATGTTTCTATTTTTTCAGTTTTACTAGCTTAAAGGGAGAGTTTATAAATAGTTGTCACCTTTATGACACTTCAATCAAAGGCTGGTAAGCGATCTCCGGGCTCATTTGTTTCCTCACTAGACTCCCCTGGGAAATTAAAGTCTAAGTGATGTAATCTTTGCGCAAATCGGAACGCCGGGTAAAAAATGCCATTTCAAACTTATTGACTAGCGGCCATAATTGTTTTGATACCCTCAAAATATGGAATTTCATCAAAAATTTTTTCCAAAAAAGGCATTTTAGAACAAGTTTTCTAAACTTTATTTTTATAGAAACGTTTTCTTGAAATTTTTTATAAAATAAAAGATCAAATTTTAAAAAAAATTTGCACCTTTGGCAAAACTTTTGAGAGATGTTTTTTGTTTGTTTGAAGACGCATGTGAACATGCTAATTTTATTTTATTTCTGTTTCAATCATTTCATCTCGAAAGAATTTGTTGAGACTGGCCGGCTAATCTAGAAGGCGTTTTTTGCCTGTTACATGCCTGAGCAACTTATCTACCTGTTATTACCCTGGTTTAATCTGGGCTGGAGCCAAAATGTCGTGATAAAGAAATCACTTTTTATAGAACAGGTAACTTTTCGGTGGTTTTGGTAAATTTTGTGCCATTTAGCGTAACACACGTATAGCCGATAATTTATAGTAATTATAGCTTTTGAGGTAATGGAGCGCAACCCAACCGCACACCATACACAATTAAGGGACGCCCGGGTGAAATTTGCGGTGAAATTTCGTACAAATTTCACCGCAAATTTGTACGAAATTTGCGGTGAAAGAACTAACTTTTCAACGCTTATCTTACATATTTTACCGATTTTTTCTCGACCCGGGCGATGAGTGATTTATTCGTTACATTTGTTGTATTCAATTTAAAACAATCAGAGTAATTGACCTATCAAATCCAAGCATTTGGCTCTGCTCGGGCCGGGGTTTCACCTTTAATCCACCCCTAATTAGCGCAGATTGGGGTGTAATGCGTACTCTCTCATGACTCATTTTTTCTCATTGAGCTCTGCGGCCGTTCCGCTCTAATTCCCAGCTCCGTCTGGGGTGTGTTTCGGAGACGGAAGAGGGATTTTTATGGTTCCCAGACGCACTGGTACTTATATTAAATAGTTAGTTTAAGTCCCCTTATTCTTTAGTTAGGCTAACTAATACTTCTTCAAAGGCAACAATCCTGTACGGCCTGTTTGATACAGAGGGGTATAGTGTTTGTGTGAACTTGTTTTGACTGTAACTAGTTCACAATCGCAGCTTTTAATATCAAAAGTCTAACCAAGACACTTACGTGGGCAACTTCTTGTCTACAAAAATCCCCGAAGTGCTTTTCAGACAGAAATCTTACAATACAACATTACTCCATTTCGAACTTTTTCGCCATAAAGTTGCGTTGTTTTTGGTTTCTTTACCGTAATTAGACTTGCTACCAGAAATGTTGTGAATTTTACGTCGCATTTTACTCGAATTTAGTTGCTGCCTTATATCAATAATTCTCACATTAGCTCAACCGCTCAAAATATTTTTTTATTCGCTTTTGACGATATTTAATTGGTTCTCATACCTGTTTGTGACCCTGGGTTGCTCATCA
The DNA here is from genome assembly GCF_964194025.1 of Convolutriloba macropyga. Classification (NCBI taxonomy): domain Eukaryota; kingdom Metazoa; phylum Xenacoelomorpha; order Acoela; family Convolutidae; genus Convolutriloba; species Convolutriloba macropyga. The sequence goes on along the minus strand of NC_134472.1, from coordinate 74,316,172 downwards.
AACAACTCTTCTTGATTTTATACAAGGTCATACAAAATTCCTGGTTATCATGCAAAGTCATGCACGATTTCTATGATTTCTTAGTAGTCATTTAAAGATCACACAAAATCTCAAACTTATTACCAAAATGCTTAAATCGTTATCCCTTAGGTTGGTATCCCTGAAAAAATCAATCAACGCCGCAACTCTTTGAGAACATTTTTTTCCGTCAAGTCGTAATAAGTCGTTTATGATTTTTATGATTTCTTAATAGTCATACAAAGTAAAAACAATTTTGTAATAGGACATGTATGATTTGTCCGATTTCTCAGTGGTAATAAAAAGACCATATAAAAATTTAACGTCTAAAAAATACTGCGAAATTTGAAATTTTAGAGCTTGCTAAGTTGATACAGACGTGATCAAATTCTAAGCAAAGCGACGTTTTTGAGCGAAACCTTTTACTAAATTTGAAAAAAAAAATAAAAAAGCTTTCAAATTAGGTTAAACTGTTTTTCAGTACATGCTGCACAGTGCGGGCCGAACAAACACCGATGATAGCGTGCCTTGTCATTTTTTTCTGTCAACCCACCATGTAACCATATGACCGTTTACAATGATTCCTTACAAAAATCTTATAGGATTTTCTTGGAGTTTCCAGTGGTCTCAAGGAACTGAGAGTTAGTCTGATAAATAGTCTCTGAACTTCTAAAAATTTTCAGACTTCGACAATCCACTAAAATCTTTCAAGGTCTCTACATGAAACCCAAGAAGTCTTAAAAAAGCTTCATATGAAATCAGGAATATCCTAGAGTAACCTTGTTTGAAGTCGACGAAATAGCAGTTGTTTCTTACAAGCCGAGGAAAACAATTCTGTCCGTTGTTTGGTGCATATCAGTCATGTAAGTACCAAAAATTTTTTGGTCGAAGTCCAGGAACTGTCTATGATATCTCTGACATACATTTCCTGCCACGGATCATAAAGATTTATTTTGGTCTCATATTTTGACATAAACTATTTTTTTTGGGTGTTGAGAAATGTTAGGACAAGAAAAAAGTGAAATAAATCCTTGATTTAGCATAAAAACCAAATATGATTTTGTCGATTTTTTTTACAGGGGTTATATATAACATCCTGGGTTTCATTCAAGAAACATATTTGATTTTCTGGTCCCCGTTCAATAATAATACGATTTTCTGCGTTTCTTACCAGGATTATATATAACTTCCTAGGTTTCATGCAAGGTACATATATGATTTCCTTGTTTCCATGCAAGAATGGTACTAGGAACTATTTTATTATGTGCATGCCATCATATATGATCTTTGTATGAAAGCTATAAAATGCCGACCCAAGTCCGCTATTTTCTTGTCAACTATTAAACTGCGGTCCTATATATAATACACCATTTAGACATGACACATGGAACTTTACAATAAAGTAAAGTGCAATGAAAAGCTTTCATTTTGATTTTGTACTTTGCGTACAAAAACCAATCAGCTCAAAATGCCACAAAAAGATATATAGAAGCCTTCTGCTTTCTGAGTAAAAATAACTTGGGGTCTGTTTTATACTCTAAACTAATAATTTCTATGAAGAAAATGTTGCTTCAGCAGATTTTGCAACTGCTTAGATTTTGCCTACTCTGGCCTGAAATGAACAGCTTCTCAGAGGTACCCCTTATTCAGAGATCATTGAAAACATTTTTCGCACAAAAAGGAGATAGCAAAAAAAGAACAAAATCACCTATACAAAGCTGTTAGGACGGATATTTAGGACAAAAAGTGTTAAATTAAACAAAAAGAACTTTTTGTTCTCATTGAGTAGGTATTTGGCAGCACTCTAATTCATTAGTTATTTTCTATATTTTATTTTTTACTACTTACAATGTTAAAATACAGAATGTTTTGGGTTATTCATAGTCGGGTTTCAATTATTATTTTTACTATTATTATTATTACTATTATTATTATTATTATTATTTTTATTATTATTATTATTATTATTATTATTATTATTATTATTATCATTACTATTATTATTATTATTATTATTATTATTATTATTATTATTATTATTAATATTATTATTATTATTAATATTATTATTATTATTATTATTATTATTTATATTATTATTATTATTATTATTATTATTATTATTATTATTATTATTATTATTATTTTTATTATTATTATTGTTATTATTATTAATATTATTATTATTATTGTTATTATTATTATTATTATTATTATTATTATTATTATTATTATTATTATTATTATTATTATTATTATTATTATTACTATTAATATTATTGTGGTGAGTGAAAACGAACGACGATGATAAATCGTAAAAACCACCTAGAGTAAATCAAACTGTAAAAAACTAACACAAAGGCAATACTGCACTCTTTCTATGATTTGCGTTCACACTTAATGTGTACGCAGACATCTACTTGTCAACACTACGTTAACGCTTTGTAACTAACAGATTGTGACTTCACAACTAGCACAAAGGTAAATCAACGTTATATAGCTCCGCTATAGTTTATGATTCATAACAGTTTATAAGATCGATATAATAGCATATAGTTTAAGAGTGTTTATAGGTAGTACTTCTAGAATGCTTTGTTGCGATTTCACTACTCCATTTGGAGGTGGACACCACATTCCCCCTGCGAGAGAGATTTTCAGTCTTAAAATTCTTCTTCACAAAAGTCACCGGCTTTATGTCCGATATCGAGCTTTTACTGGGAGATGCTGAAGCTATGTAGTGTTCCTCATTAGGATCGTATTCTTGGGGTACTTTTGGTAAGGCCTCAGTAGTTTGCTTTGACTTGTTGATGCTTCGGGGTTAGGTGCTTGTGTGTTGTCGACTGGGGATTTATTTGTCTTGAGATTTTTGGGTGATGTTTCCTCTCTTTGCGTAGCTCCATATGGAACTGCATTGTTTTCGATTGCGGAGTTGCTTGTCATTGGTGTCGCATTTATTTGTTGTGTTTTCTTGACCGCTTTATCTATTTTGGGCGTTGAGATTTTGGAGGTAAAAGTTGTGGGGATGTCTGGACTATTGGGAGAGGTAACCATGAAATCATACTTGTTGTCGGATGTGTACACCTTGAGTGGGCTGTTTTGCGTCGAATCGGATGTAAGAATGATTACCTCTATTGAGGGTGATTTGATAATTTTTTTTTCGTTGATGCGAATGAAAAACCTCTTCTGATGTTTCTCCATGTGAAGTTTTGATTGTTGCAGTGAGGCTGCTCTCAACTTTGATAGGAATATTTCATTTGGGCTTTGTTTGTATTTGCGTTTTCCGGAATCCTTTGTTTTTGTTTCATTTTGGGTCATTGTGTGTTGCTTTCGTCGACGTGTTGATAAATGTTGTCTTGGTTGCTGTTTGTTGATGGTCGTTTCGCGTTTCTGTTGTGCTCTTTTCTTTTGTTGTTGTGCTTTCTGGTTCTTCTTTGCGATTGACACTACTTGTTCGTGGCTATATAGTTCATCGTCTCCATCTGGAATTTTCGTCGTTGATGTGCTCGGTCCTTGTGTCGGGGACTGTTGTTTCCGCTTAGCTCGCCTCTTTTCCCAAAACAGATCTGTTTTATTTTTTCTTGGTTATTGTTGTATTCTCTTACGGATTTGCATGCTACCATGTTTATCAGTCTTTTTGGTGATGGTGTTTGTTTTTGTTATGATGGTACTAATTGTGTTACAATGGCTAGATCGCTTTTTCTTATTACTGTGTATTTAGAGTCACTGTCTATTGTCTGTGTCAAGTGTTATTGTGTTTGGTGAGTAATTGGTGATGGTGCCATTTTCTATAAAGTTCCATTGTGGTTTTAGTGTCCCACTTGGTTCAAGTTCTTTGCGCGCTATGGTTTTTCGTGCGAGTTGTTTTGTAATAAATATTACTGTTGATGTCTTATCTCCGAATGTGATTTCAATTTTTGATGGTATAATCTTACCCGGGTTGCGCGTGGGGCTAAGCAGCAGCGCATTCGCGGAGTCTTCGCTTTCTGTGGAGACGTGGTTATCGGATTGAGGGTCCTTTTGGGCTGGTTCCCTGTACTGGATATTGAGTTTCGGTTCGGAATCTTGGTCCATTTTCCATATGGCTGCTGGGGTTAGTACCGGCTGCTTTAGTAGTCTTCGATCTGCAGCAAAATTTTTTATCTGTTTATATGGTAAATTTGTTTGCTTGGTTTTGTTGCTATGTTTGAGAGTGCAGTGTTTGGTTTTCTGCCGAAGTGTGCTTCGAATGGTGCTATTTTTGTTACTCTATTCGGAATGAGTCTGATGTTTTGTAGTATGTTAGCTATGATTGTTGATATGTCCTTGGATGACCATAGTGGGTCGGTCTATTGTCATAACCCCCAGAATCTAGAATATCTGTCAACTTATACTAGTAGATAATAGTTATCTGTATGATTTATGAATGGAATTGGGCCTGCGAAGTCAATTTGGAGCTCTTCGTTTGGTTCTGAGAGTGACGAGAGTTTACATAATTCTTGTTTTGGTAGTATTGATTTTAGGTTTTTACCATGTTTAGTGCATTTGTCGCAGGCTTGTGCTTTTGATGTGAGGCTTCTGTGTATGCATGGGAACCATACTAAATTTCCTAGGCTTAACATGCCCGGTGGGTCTGATGGATGGCGTCGATGACTAGTTGTTTTAAGTTTCTGGGGATTACAAGTTTGTTGTCGTTAAGCATGCAGCCGGAATCCATAACTGCTAGGCTCTTTCGGAGCGAGTGGAAGTACTTGTTTGTCTTCTTTAGGCTCTCCCAATCTCTCTCTCGTATCATCTTTATTATTGGTGTTAGTGACCTGTCCTGTTTCGCTGCTTCCGCGAGGAATTCCTCTCCAAATACTTTTGATAGGTGTTTTCTGTAGTCTGGCATTCTTTCTGGGTGGTTGCTTAGTGGGAATATTTGGGGGTGCAAGTTGGTTTGAATGGGTTCTCGTCCTTTACCAAATTTGTCGGTCTGTTCTGTTTGTGTGCTAATCGTTACCAGTGGGGGTCTCGTTAATGAGTTTTCCATTGTGGGGGTTGTTGTAATTTTCTTCTTGTTTGGGCGTCTGAATCTTTTAAGTATTGGTCTGGTGGAGGTTTCGATCTGTGGTCTGTTGCGGGTTATGACGTTTATTGTTTGTGTTGTAATATTTTGATTTGTAATATTATTTGTAAAGTTTGATAGAGGTTTGTTTAAGAGTTTATTTGAATTTGGATGTACTTGTTTACAAATAAGTTTATCCGTTTGGAATTTTCGAGTGTTAAGAACGAGCGACTGATTTCTGAGGCGAGAATGACAAAAAACGTGTGTGTTGGTTTGCCTATGCTGAGTTGGTTTCATGAGGTCATAATTGTTTGGTTTGTTATTAGCGTTGCTTTTATTGTTACGTAATGTGTACTTTATTAGTGTGAATTTGAAATCGCTAATTTAATTAATGATAAAGTGTGTGTTCATCGGATGGCGGGGTTGCTTTTCCATTTGTGTTTCTACTGAAATAGTCAGCGAATCCCATTTGTTTTCAGGGGATGTGTTCAATGTTGAAGTTAAATGGAAGTGGTCTGTCTACTCACCGTGTTAACTTACTTTGGTAGGTTTTGTTGCCTTTAATTTCTTTTAGGGCTGTTAGTAGTGCTTGCTGATCCGTTTGTAGTGTGAACACCGCTCCTTAAAGATAGTGTTCAAAGTGCTCTAGTGACCACACTACGCACTACGGCTAGTAATTCCAGTTCATCTTTGTTCTACCGGGTTTAGAAACTGCTGGCGAATGCAATAGTATGCTAGATATTGTCTATTTTTGTTCTAAAGATGCACCTAGTCTCAGTTTGCTAGCATCGCATTTGACTCGTGTCTCTTTGTCTATGTCGAAATTTTTGTTTCGATGATTTTAGATATTTGTTTTTTGATGTTTGAAAATGTTGTTTTGTGTTTTTCTTCTCATTTGAGTTGGTTAGATGTAGGTGTGTTATCCTTTTTTAATAATGAGCGTAATGGTTCCGACATTTCTGCCAACTTTGTGATAATTTTTATTAAGTGATGGATGCTGCACATAAAAGATCGTAATTGTTTTAATGTTTTTGGTGGGTCTAAATTTTGTAGTGCTTCTGTTTTGGAGATTAATGGTGTTACTCCATGTGGAGTTGTTTTGAATCCTAACCATTCTATGGTTGGTTTTGCGGATTCGCATTTTCGTAGACTTTTTGCTAGTTCTTCTATATCGAGTTTGTTTAGTATTATATCTACTGCCTCTTCGTGTTCCCTTGATTTACCTTTGGTGGCGGTTGGAATGACGTCCAGAAAAGCGAAATAGTTTTTGGATCCGTCTAAGATTTTGTCTATTGCTTTTTGAAATGTTACAGGCAAGTCAGTTAATCCGTAAAAACCGTTTATAAATCTGTATGTTCCTGTTGCTTTTCCGCCGAGTATGTTGAAGTTGCAATGTTCTGCAATGCTTTCGTCTAATTGTATCTGGCGATATGCGTATTTGAGATCAATCTTGCTCAACCACCATGGCCCTTCGTTGTTTTTGTTTTATGAGATTTGCATTGCGAGTGAATCAGTAAGGTGGTCTATACTTTGCATTTGGTATTTGTTTTTGTGGATTGCTTCGTTTAGTTCTTTTGAATCTAGTGCTAATTTTATTGATTTGTTTTCTGACAGTTATTACCACCGGGCTTATGAATCAGTCGTCGGGGCATTTCTCCAAACGGATAAATTGGTTGTCGTCAATTAGTTTTTGTAGATCGCTTTCTACTTTTTTGACTAGATGTAAGGGTACTCTTCTTCCCTTGTGCTGTTGGTGTTTTTTCCTTTTTCAGAATAGATTTCACAATGTGGTTTCTACTCGTGCCTAATCTTGTGCATATGTGGGGGTATTTTTTGAAATTCCATTTGGTAATGTTCTTTTCGATAATATTTTTGTCGATATTTAAAACATTCTTGCCTTTGTTTGCTTGTTGTTGAGTGAGGGTCAATCCTAGCTTTGTGAAGATGTCTCTGCCCATCAGGTTTTGTGATTTATGTTCTACCACGAGGATGTTGCAGTTTGTTGCTGTCCATGATCCGGATTGTAATTCCATCTGGATTTGACCTATGATTGGTTTGTCTTTGTTGCTGAAACATTTCAATTTCATGTATCCGTTGTATTCTTCTAACTTCATTTGTTTTTCTTCTTGTATCAGCTCTTCTGTTCTTTGAATGTCTATGAAACTGCGTGGTGATCCAGTATCTACTAGCCAGTTGAGCGTGCTTTTGTTTCTTAGTGCTGTTTGTATGATTATTTCTCCATGTGGAGTTGTAATGTTTAGTTCTGAATTTTTGATATTCTTGAAATCTCTTTCGATTAGGTTAATTTTGTTCCAATCTTCTATTAATTCCGTGATGTACATTGTCGGTTCTGGGTCTATTGTTTCCAGTTCATAGTCTTCTTCTTCCAGAGGTGGTTCTACTGTTTGGTTGTCCACTTCATTTATGTTCCTTACGTTTCTTGTTTGTGTTTGTTGTCTCTGTGGGTATTGTCCTCTGCTTTGGGGAGTGGCTGTATTTGTGATCTGCACGTCTTAGCGAAATGTCCTGGTTTTTTACATATGTTACATTGTGATATCTTTGCGGGGCAATTGTTTTTGTGGTTAGGCGTGAAAGGTCCTCCGCATCTCCAGCTTTGCGGGTATTGCTTCGTGTTTGGTGTTGGTAAGGTAGCTGGTTTTGTTTTTCGTGCTACTGTTGTATTCCAATTGGAATTGTTTCCTCTTAGGATATCTTTTTGCTTTTGTTGGCCGCGTTCTCGTGCCAGTGCATAGTTTAAAGCTTGTGCTGATGTTCTCATCTCCGATAGGATTTCCATTTGTATTGCTGTATTGTTCATTTTTCCAATGAAAAATTTTCTTTTTGCTAAATCTTGTTCTACTGCTCCGAATGCTGTTTTTACTCCTAACTCTCTGAGTCAGCTATAAAATGTTTCAAGTGATTCATATGGTTCATGTCTTGCATTGATGATCTGGAATCTGTCATACGTTGTATTCCTTGGTTTAGTGAAAGTGATTGATAGCTCGTGAGCGAATTCGTAGGTGCTGCATGTGTCAATTTTTGTGTGTGGGTTGTTTTGATGCTATATTCTTGTGCCTTCCGTTCCAAGAGATAACTAAAGTAAACTTTTTATTTTTGTGTCTACTTCATCCCACGGGTATCGGTCAACGTACGGGCCTCAGAATTCAATTGTTTTGCATTCTTTTTCCCAGGATATTTATCTTCGTTGGTTCCTGATGTCTCTTTTCTTCCTTCCTCTTTGGACTCATTTGGTCTTGTTTCTTCTAGAGACGGCATTGCTGGGTAAAACAGATCAACCGGTGTTGGCTTTGTTCTCAATAGTTTATCTACTTTTAGATTTTCTTTGGCCATTATAGCTAGTTTGAAGGTAGAAAACCACTGAGACCATTCTTGTCCTGGATTTGCTCCAGATGCCAAAAATAATGGGACTCCTATTGGGGATTTTAGAGAGGCTGACTGCGCCATGTGGTGGGTGAAAACGAACGACGATGATAAATCGTAAATTCCACGTGGAGTTAATCAAACTGTATAAAAATAACAAAAAGGTAATACTGCACTCTTTCTATGATTTGCGTTCACACATAAAGTGTGCGCAGACATCTACCTGTCAACACTGCGTTAACAGTTTGCAACTAACACATTAACCCTTCACAACTAATACAAAGGTTAATCAACGTTGTTTAGCTCCACTACAGTTTATGATTCATAACAGTTTATAAGATAGATAAAATGGCATAAAGGTTAAGAGTGTTTATAGTTAGTACTTCTAGAATGCTTTGTTGCGATTTCACTACTCCATTTGGAGGTGGACACCACAACTATTATTATTATTGTTATTATTATTTTTATTACTATTATTATTTTTATTATTATTATTTGATGAAAATGATGCCCTTCTGAATTTAAACAGCCTTATATGCCTTAACAGAATCAGTTCTAAACATTTAACATAACAATACCAAAAATAACATTTGCCAAGCAATAGCAAAACAATACAAACGTAGCTAAAAAATCATTTAAATATTACTTGGCCAATGTCCCAAAAGGATATGCTCAATAAATTTTGCGATTTGAGGAATCGAGTGACAAAACTCTGTCACCAATTTTCATGATTCATATAGCATTTTCAAATAAAAAAGATAGTTACACAAAACGTCGAGGTTAATTATATTGTAGAAATTGCTTTCACTTTTTTTACGGATAAACGTAACCAATTTTGTAATCAAACATGTAATTGTCCTAAATTTTGTTGCCCGCATTATGTTTTTAATTATTCTTGTGAACGGTTATTAGCGCAACAGCAAGACTGTTAATTCTCCTCTTTTAATCCGCATTTAATAATGAGAAGTAACAATCTGAAGCTAATCACTAATTTGTTTTTTTTTCATTTTGACCTAATTGACGCTCTCTTAGTTATTTGGAAAGTGTTGCTTATTGTGTGGCAACTAGTCACGTATGGCGAGGAAATTCGTGACAAAAGATTAAACCAAGTTTTCACGGCAGCTGCTAAAACACGTTTTGCGAAAAGTGAGTGAACACACATCCAACTTTTGAGCAAATTTGATAACACAACTCAAATTTTTAAACACGGGTCGCAAAAATGTCCGACAAAAGCGAATAATTATACTCAATTTTTTTGACATTGGATCCTTGATGAACTTTGGTGCAATGAATTTTTTTTGGTCGGCATAAAACAAACAATATTCTTTATTTGGAAAAAAAACGACTTGAATCCAAGATTTCTGAAACTTTTAATTTATGAAAATAGGGGCGCCGATTGAAGTTTTTTAAATTTGTTTTTGCATACCTAATATTACAACAAAAGAAGAAAGGGATGTCTTGTAAGAACGAAAAAAATCTTATCGTGCAAATTTTATATTGGCAGGTTTTTTGAAGTAATATTTTTCAAATTAAATCTGACCTTGATTTTGGAAACACTGGAGATGTACCTTAAAATTTTCAATATGAAACGTCTTCCCAAGCAGACGACGCGTGTTGTTTTTCTTGACATTTTTTTAAACTGATAGGTGAATTTTAAATTTTGTTTCCTCTAATCTGCATTTGCGCCTTTCTCTCTTTTTTGCAAGCGAGTTTTGAAAGAAATTAATGGAGTTCATTTTAGAGCTGCAGCCATTTTGTGCGATTCTTTAATAGTTTCTCATCAAAAACTACGGATCTATTCTGTTTCGGCCCCCCATGTTGTTATATAGCACGTTACTATGTAAGCAAATAGCACGTGCGCCTGGGGGTCTTAAAAAAGTTAAGGGGGGGAACAGAATAGATCGAAAACTACTTGCTAGTGCTTCTTGTATTTTTATGGTGCTTTCTTTTATGGTTGCCCTGTTCTTGGCATGTGGTAATAAAAGGTTACAATATGTATGTCTTATATGAAAAAAGACAGAAATCTGCTGTTTCTGATTTGTAACCTTTTGTCCTCTAGTTCCTAAGGGAAATTAGGAGAAACTAAATCCCTATGAAGCACGTCTAGTCAGATATGAATCCTTCAAATACCTTTCATTATGTGGTATTAAACTGCCCACAAAATCACATAATCACTTCATTTCTTGCATGTATTTCGTATTTACCCAAACCCCCCCGCCCCCGCCCCCGCCCCCGATCCCTCACTCAAATCCTCCACCCACCCCCTTTCTCCCGTCAGAAAACTAACTGGTCAGTTATTTTTATATAAACAAAATTTGATTCATATTTGCTGTGGTTAATGGCTTCGTCTCAGAATGAATTATTTATTACACACATTATTTATTGTTTTTGTTTTTGTCTCGCGACCACTCAGACAGCTATGCTTTTCGAATAGTTTCATTCTGTGTTTTATCCCACAGAAGTTTCCAACTGTTTATCGGATTTATCAACTTTTTCGCTCCTTCACAAATCTATATCACATGAGCAATTTTCTCATGGTTTCATGCGTGATCTAATTAAAGAATGTAACCCCCCCCCCCCCCCCCCACTCCAGCACTCTGAGAGAAACAGTTCTTGGGAAAGATTTAAAAGTTTTCGTCAAAACCAATACCTTTTTGAGGAAACTTTTGTAAAACATGAAAGAGAACCGTTCCCATGTAAAGATTAAAATGGGGTAATAAATAAAGTTTGGGCATAATTTTCACCTCGGGGAGAAGGCCGGTGTTTTACAATTCATGTACTTGCTATTTCAGTGAAATGGAGCAGTTAATATTATACAAATCTAGCACATACTTCAAATCTAGCCAAAACTTTATTTAACTCCTTTCAGGAAGCTAAACTTCTGGGCTTCTGGGCTAACTTAGTTTCAACTATCCACTCATAAACAGAAGTTTACCCAAGAAGAGAAAGGTTTTGCAGTTTATAACCCTTTAGAAATTCAAAGTTTTAATAGCCAATCTGGTTATACACCCAAACACTGACAGGTAGCAATATTGATTGAACAAATTGTGACAATTTAGGAAATTTTGAACCGCGTTTTGGGCTCAGCCGCCGAGGCGTTCTTCGTATTGCGAGTTATAAAAATATTACGCCCTCTAGTTATTATTTAACTTCATTTTAGGTCAATAAAGCAACTACTCTTTTGCCATTTTTCATTTTCTATTTTTCCCTGTGATTGCTTAAAAAATTTAATGTAAATCTTGAGGTATTTTAGCAAATTCCCCACGGGAGCTTATTCATATTTCCTTAGCCCTTTTGTGTTTAATATCAAGCTTTGTTTTGTTATAACCAATAAGTTATAAATGCCAGCAAGTTATTTCTTATCTGCTTTATCGCCTATCGATCTCCGTCTCACTTGAGACAAGAGTTATAACCTTTTCTGGGGTTTATAACATCCTTCGGGAATTATCAATCATTTATATTTGAATAAACTTGCTTCAAATTGAAAACAACTCAAGTGATATCTGAAATAACAATCTTTATAATTTCAAAAATTGAGGAAAAAAACAAACAATAGCTGGCTGGTATTTTGAGATTGTTAGGAAATTATTTGTTTTCTGCAAAAGTGGGCACCCGAACTGTTAAATATACAAAAATGATAAGGGAAAACTTTCTGTACTGTAATATAAAATATACCTAAAATATTTGTCACTAAAATTGAAACATTTAGACACTTTACCACTTAAAATAGCGGTTTTATGGTACCGTAAATGCTACTTGACATTATGAGCTGGCCATCTGTTGAGGGAATCTTTTCTTTGATGTAAATTTGAGTACCGACGGTTCGTTATTTCAATGCCTGCTTGACAATTTTATTTTTACTTCGTAAGTATTTTGACCTCTAAACTAGAACTTCGGCGGTGACCGGACAATAAATGGAAAGGACAATATATCGAAACCCATAAAATTGGAATAGTCGATAGAAAGTAATTCTCTGTTCGCATAGGCTGAAATTAAGGGTTATTTGTAAACTGACTTGTAATTATCGCATTTGAACTTGCCTCGCGAGTAACAGCCCGTGGGACTTGATATGAATCTAACACAACCGAAAAAAATATCACGACAGAACATATGGTATACACTCTATTACAAATGAGTGCTTAAATCTGATTGGTCAATACGGATGAGTGCTTAAATCTGATTGGTCAATTTGAATAGTTTCATTTTCGATCTAATATCCCAATTTTCGCTTTTGATCTACTGTTCTATTACCAACTTCTGCGTCCCCTCTCTTTCTTATGCACACATTACATCACCAGAGTCGAATTGGCACATTTTAGAGGCGAGTAAGTTTATTCTGAGTAGTAAGTGTATTCCGTTCTGCACTCTTAATAAATTGTAGAAAGCCCTTCAAATCGGATTTCGATTACGCGTTTTTGTCGTCAGCTTGAGCAGTGATTACCATATAATGGAACTGAAAACATTGCTTGGATCTTTGCAAAAATTGCCCCCTTTTGCAAAAGGGGGGCTATTCTTGATTAGAATTTAAGCGAGCGATTCATTAACCAATCAAAGACGACTAATAACTTTCCACGTATGCGCATACTATGTTAAACTGAATAGAGTAAAATAGGCCATGCTATTTTAATTAGCCGAAATGGAACACAAAGCGAAAAAAATTTCCGATCAGATCCCACAGAGCATGAGAAGCATGGCTGTGAACAGCGGTCCACAATAGCGCTTAAACTGATATTCGGCTATCTGAACTGTAAACCAACTAATAATGTTGTAAATTATAGCACAGAAGGGGGGGGGAATTGTCTACTAGGTACCAAAAAGGGGTCTATTGTTGAAAAGATCCCATGAATGCTTTATGCATTATATAAGGGGAAATCGAGATGATATAGTGCATCCGACAGTTAAGTGGTAATAAGAAACCTTTTTATTATCCTATCTTTAGTTGTGCCAAATTGAACCGGTTCACGATATCGGTTGTAGTTATCGGGAGCTAAAAAAAACTGAGTCGAACGGATGGAAAGTCAAATATGAAAAATTGGTAATCAAAACCTTACGCTTGGCTCAAATTTACCAAAAACAGGCTGATTGGTTCAAAGTAATGTATGAAATTTTTGAAATTGCAAAATAAGTCGTTTTGATTATAGTTACACTATTTAAAATTTCTTTTGCTCAGAAAAATTGACCTTTGAGAAATGAAATTAAGAACCGTGCTCGGGTTATTCGGCTTTATTTGTCGTTTTTGTTCCAAATGTCTTCGTCTCTAAATATATTTTTATGTGTTCTGCATAACGTAATTTTAATGGAACAACGTAATTTTTCTCTACTAATTGTAATATCTTTAGCATTGAGCTTCCTGCACAGTTATTTTCATTTCATTACGCTTCATATAAATTGAATTTCTTGACGGGCCATGAGTTTTTTTATCCAAATGTTGCAAACTTTTAATCTGGGTGCAAATTGTTGGGTTCTATTTGAGAAGTATGAGTTGCGCATAATCCAGCACAAGATTCAGATTTAAAAAATTCGGGCCAGTTGTTCGATAAACTTAGGACAGTCTTCTTAAAGAATTTTTGAGTCGAGATCACTTTTTACGTACGGTTTTAGCGGAGCTGGATTACTTCATTTTTCTGCCTAAATTTGCACCTTCCATTTTTTATTGATGAATTTAAGTACAATTAATTTCTATTATGATTTTTGGTACAATTTTCGTTGCTTAGAGCAAAAAAGACAGGCATATCTTCCAATTTTTAAATAAATATGCACACTATTGAGTTCAATTTATGCATGGTTGTCAATAGTTTTATTATCAAGGCTCACAAAAGAAGACCAATGTTAACAGAGAAATAAATTGATATAGAAAAATTAGTTTGTTGTAATATGGCCGCAAGGAGACAAAACGTGCTCTGTTGAAACTTTAAAAGTCAATTTCAGCATAAAAAAATTTCCCAAAAAGCATCTATATCTTGATTCCTGAACCTTTGAGATGTATAGAATCTGAACCATACAAGAAATAGTAATTTTTCTTAAAAGTTTTACTGGGCAATTATCATATTTTTTCCGCTTGGTATTTGAAGATGATGTTGGTCGATGCTGCAGTCCCCGAGGTTGATAGCAGAGCAATTCAACGCTCAATCTATATAGAAACATTCTTTTTCAGGATGTCTAGTACTCTTTTCATGTCACAATTTACACTGGTCTTGATTTTTGAGCTAAACTTACTCATGAAAAATAATTAAAAAACTCACGCCAACAAGGTTTGCTTTATATGCAATTCGAACTTCCGCCTGGGTACTTATAACGTTCATTTTGCGCAGCAAGTCGTAACCACTGAATTAAATGAGCTTTGTTGTAAGGGCCTACAAACTAGCTTATGTTTAAATAGTGTTTTTGTACTACTATAGTAATTACCAGTTATAAGCTGCAAAAGTATGACATTATTCCTTTCAAAATTAAATTTGTGGTGTGAGTATTTTTCAGACTATACAGGATAAGTTTAGCCTGGGCGAACTCTATGACTTATATAATCATAAAAAAACTGCAGTTAAAGAAATATAATATTCTGCAGATGCAATGTTTCAGAACTGAATTAAGTTTTTACCCTTAATATGTGCTGGTTCAGCGCTGAAATGCTCTAAGACTCAAGTCCGGGATATTTTACGCTGAAATGGACATCGTTTTTTTTGTTTTCACTTTTTTATGTAAAAATCCTGAAAAATTTGACTTATGTCGGTCGATAAGTAAAAATGTTATCTATTCTGACTAATCGGCTTATAGATAATAGCGGGGGCAAAATTTATATTGTACTGACCTAAAAATATAGTGATTTATGGAAGCATCTTTTCGTAATGATATGATTGAGAAACAGCACTTTCTTCAAACCATTAAAAATAAAGATCTGCTCAGGCAAAATGAGAATTTCATTGAATGCTTTAGAAAACAAAATTTTAATTGAATCAGTTTGAAAAAATTCGAGCAATTTTAATTTTGAGCGATTTTATTGTATAAAAAGTCACATGCATTCACGTGGGCAAAACTTGTATGTTAACTAAGTCACTGCTGTCTTCGTCCGGCTTTGGAAAATCTACCAGCAATTGAACATTAAAAAGCTACAGTGTCAACTAAATTATATTGCGACAGAATTAAACAGTTAACAAGAAAGACAACTAAAACAATTTCCCAAAAAAGACATATTATTTGCAAACATTTGGAGTGTCCATATTCTTGTGCGGCAAAAAAATCTGTTATTAAATAAGTTTCAACGCCTTTAATTGCATAATTTTTGGTCAGATAATTATGCATTGAGATTGTTGGCGAGAGATTACACTTTGAAAATGTTTTCTCCTACAAATAATATATAACCCTCCCGGGCTGGGTTCCAACTTGTATCCACTAGTGGCCCACTATAATTTCACGATACAATAATAATTGACGCCGTTTATGATAAAAATTGTCATAATTATAAAATGACAGTAATTTGTCTACCTGTGTAGTATTAAAAGTTTTAGATAACAAAATTTTAATTGAATAATTTTGACAGTGAGTTTTGAGCAATTGATATACTCAAAGCTATCAAGGAAAGGTAAAAAGGAGAACATTGAGCGCAGTTAAAGAGAAAAAAAAGAAAAACACATATTTCTAAAGTAATTGAAACATCGACTGGTAAAGGAAGTTTTCGATTTGATAAAGTTTTGCCCCAAAAAACCGACGAAACCTGTCATAACTGATACTCAAAAAAGTGAGCAAAAATGAAAAAGGGAAGATATAAAAAATATTGTCTACACCCAAAGAAATGTCATCAGAGACAACGAAATAAAAAATCTTTATTTGATTCCCGAAACCGGTAACGAAAGTCAATCATTTTTCTTATTTAGTTTTTAAAAGCAGTCATAAAAAACTCTAGAGAAAATTGAAATTGTCAAAAAAAAAAACAAAAAACACTCTACAAAATATCGCTTGTGTAAGAAATACTCGCGCAAGTACGTTTCCTCTCTCATGTACAAAACAGCATTTCTCGCCCTGAAATTACTTTTGACGACAGTACTGCTTAGAAAACTCAGTTTCTTTAAAGAGAACACGCTCAAGTTCGAAAAAATTTACAATGGTTGTTTTGAGATGCTCTCATCTCAAAACATATGCAATTATCTGAAAAGATTATAGATAGAACTTTTTTCTACAAAAGTTTGATAATAATTTAATGTAAAATTACATAAAAGGCTGCAAAAATTTGTTTTTTTTTCGCAATTTTTGATGTTGAATTGTAGAAACTAGAAACACATCTTTACGAAATCAACATAACGGTTTGTCCATTGTGCCAAAAAGCTGTTACTTGTCAAGAATCATTGGAAAAAACCATTTTGTGTCAATTTTGGGCAAAAATTAGGCAAAGTAGGCTGCATGAAGTGCAACCAATATTTGCTTAATTTTTTTTAATAATCAAAAATTCTCAAATTTCACTTACAGTCAAATTCTAGACGCAGGGTTTATTATTTAAAAAGAGAAATGTTAGTCTGATGTGCCCTAAAAAAGTCAAAATTATACAAAAAAGGCCTAATTTTTCCCTAATTTTCAAAAAATTAGGGAACAATTACTCATTTTTATCTTATAACAACATCATTAGAAACTTCAATTGACGATAATATTATCGTTGTGGTATTCTCAAGAATCTTGAATCTTAAAAAGTTCAACAATAAACTTTTCAGTTCGAGTTTCTGGTTGTATTGTTAGAAACATCAACGTGAATATTATATTTTGTACCTGTTCGAACTCAGTGAGCGAGATTCTATTTTGACAGTCCAGCGTAATAAACTAAACTTTTATGATTAATTACTATAAGCTGTTCTAATCTTTTGTAACTATCTATATATACTGACAGTTGTGAAGAAAAACAGTCATAAACATTAACAGAAAATATTCTGCTTCAGTTTTATTAAACATGGTTCAAATTTTAACTGAAATTAAAATTGACTACTGTTTGAAAAATTAAGATTCATAGTCATCCCAACTGCCGACGGTATTTTGTATCATTTTTTTCAGATTGATTTCTCGATTTCTTTTCTCCCGGTCCCATTAAATGATTCCCAGCGTCTCTTGACGTTCAGCATCATTTTGCAACTTCACAAGAAAATCAAATATATTTCAGCAAAAAATGCAAAAATATGCCAGCGGGCTATAATTTCTGTTTGAAATCTACTTTTATTTGACAATTTTAGAGGTCTTTTTGTCATTGGCCGTGTTCCCAAACCAAATATTGCCGTTTTTGAAAATATAAAGAAAACTTTAACAATCACATTTGACATTCTTAGCGAAAACCTTCGGTACCAATTTGTTCTTGGATTATTATTATTTCATTATTAAAAATTTACATATCCTTGACTCCGTCATTTGAGAATTTTAGATTACTTTTTGGGGCCGTATAGACTTCGCTTGTTACCCACGAATAATTTGTAATCACAAAGTGGAACTATTAGATAAATAACTGTTTATTGATACGGAAAATTGTTCTTAAACGAAGGCTGTTTGTACAATTTGAGATTCAAATCAATTATTTAGTTGTAACGTTTGACTCTTTCTGTTTAGATTAACCATTAAAAATTTGTTCATTTCAAATTATTTCTGTTTCCTTTTAGATATTTCAAAGGCGCGTTTCACAATAATGATTATTTAACCATTTATCTTCTAATGCTCGATTCGTCTATGGTTGATTTCAATATTTCTGAGGCATTTCAATTTATGGCGTTTTAATGAAAAGGGAAATGACACCACATTAAGGAGGAAATTATTCCCCTTGATGTTATAAGGTAGCGTTTTATGCTTTAATTTATCATTGGAATATTTTTTTCAAATGTATGGTTCATTGTTGTAAAATTATAACCAGTCAATTTATTGCGCAATTTTTTGTTCGTATTTGACAATCAAGGAGAAAACCTGCAATCAAATAAAAATTGTTTAATTAACTGATTTAATTAATACTTCAAATTGCTCAATAATTATTTGATTATTATTTAAGCTTTACTCGATTACTATCAGAAGGTTGCTTCCCTAAAGTTCATTGAAATTTCGCAATTTCTTTAGTAGGTTTCATTTGAACAGTTCTTTTTTCTTTCCTGGAAACTCCATTTTTTCTTTAGTGGGAATGCTGAAAACTTATTAAATTGAGGGAACATGTAGCTGTTTGTCAGTAACTGAATTTATGAATTTGAGCCTCTTGTTGTATTTATTTCAATTGCTTCCCAATTTTAATTTTAAAAAATTTAATTCTTTCAAACAGAATTTGCAAAAATTTACTTTTAAAAAAATAGTTCTTTTCTATAGTTCTGTAGAAAATGCATTCTACTATTTACAAAATTCTATAAATTGGGGCTTATATTATATTCCACTATTATATTCCCCTTCTTTATAAAACAAGAAAATTTACACTTCCTAATATATAACTATCGATTCAAAATGGCGGCCGACTCTGAAGAGAAGATCTCGAACAGAGAAATCAGGCAGCTGATTTTGACAGTGTTATTTTTTATGGCTCTGTTCGGAGCCATAATTGCATCAGTTATCATTACCTGTCACAAATTCATCAACACAGAAGAGAGTGTCATTGAGAAAGTGTCTTTTGTAACTCATCATGAAACTTCAGGTTAGTCTCTATTCACACTGATAATCTTTCATATAATGTAAATCAAAACTCTATTTGTTCCAAGCCCCACTTTTGGGGGAGGAACTATATACTCAAATGGGTTTTTCTGTTCAGACAATTTTAGTCGATCAATATATTCATCGTAGAGATATATGAGGATATCATAAAAAATAGGAGCGCTATAATAGCCGGCTGAGAAGATGAGGGCTGCTATTAATTAAAAAGATTTTTTAATATTTCGTTTTTTTTAGGAGTTATTGAGGTTTAAAGTTTCGTGTGAACACGGGATATTTGGTTCACTTTTGTTCACTTTTAGCGTAATTTTTGTTCAAATTTACTTTTTTCTATAAAAATTTTAATTCAAAATTACTTTTCACGCTGAAATTTTACTTCAAAATTACCTTTTACGCTGAAAATGCATCAATTTTGGAGTTCCTAAAAGACGAAAGGCGATTAAAAAGACTAATTCTGGTCTCATAGAGATATTTATTATCAAAAAAATTTGAATTCTAATTGAGAGCTGTTTTTTTTTAGAAAAATTTTTATATGTTTTTAAAATTTTTTAAGTCACTAAGAGAAAAGCCACCTTTCATATCCAGGCTCCACTAATGACAGTCCATTTACAGTCCAATGATGCCCAATGAACAGAAAATCAGCTTTCAAGGATTCGCTCATATTTTTTTTTGGCTTCGACTCTGAGTGTTCATAAATTTTTTTATGAAATTTTGATTTTCTCTTTGAGATTTTACTGAATTTTTGAAGTTCTATGCCCTAGACAAGTTGACTAAAAATGCAATGGTCTTTCTAACGAGCATGAAGTGAACCTATCTGGTGCCTTGAGTTGACAGCTAATTGCAGTCAAGACTTTAAATACAATTTTTTGAAAAAATTTATTTGAAGGCTAGCCAATTTTAAACTTTTTTTGCAAACTCTAAGTCAGTTGCAGTAAAGACGTGATCAGAATTAATCTGGTTACTTTTTTTTCAATTATTGGCTTTATGACTTCGATGCAAATAGTTTTCATATTTGTTTTTAATTTTTTTGTATATTATTTTTCATAATTTTTTCAGTTTCACATAATCCTAATTTTAATGGTTCCCATTGGCTTCAGAGACGACGTTAAAAAATTTATGGATGAACTTTCGCGAAGAAAAGTTTTTGGATTAAATGGCTTGGACACTTTCTTCTCGCACATTTCTAATGAATTTTTGGTCTTTGCCTGTATTTGTTGTTAATTTCACAGTCATAAGATTTATTCTGATGTCCTATTGATGAGTATTCAGCAAAAAACAATATTTTATTCTCATCGAGGCATAAACTATCGTATTTATTGACTTCCGAAGAAAGCTACTGATTATAGCGTCGTTGATACACAAATTCTCTCAAAGATTTTGTCGTTTTAAATTATTTGATCATATTTGCCGATTTTTTGAAGTCTTATAGTTAAAATAAAGAATCTCAGTGTTGTTAGAAACTAATTGAAAATAGAAATTCTTGTACTGAAAAGTACATTTTTGATTGGCTTCGACAATTTTGTCCCACTTTTTTTTAGAATTTGCTGTACTTGCTGTTTTTTGTTCTTTATATAGTCGTAAAATGCTGAGAGGTCTTATAAGCTTCTAAGCGAGGATCGAATGAGTGATATTATTAACAATACTTTATGAAGTCAGATCATAGCGAATAGTGGTAAGGTTCAGTGTAATTTTTGTTTTCAATTTTTTTCGTTTTTTTTTTTATTTGTTACGTTTTTTGACTAGTTTTTGTTGTTCTTTTCGTCAACTTATAACTTATTCTCATCATTGAGACGAGAGGTCCCATTCACCTTTCTGTAATTCAAAAATAAACTTTCTATTGATATTTGGTTGTAACTGATGTTCTGTTTGTGGGAAATTATGCGTTTTCATAAATGTTTTGTGAGTGGTCAATATTTGTGATTTTTCTTTTTTTTTACCACATTTGCGTAATAACAGAGCCCAATAATTTTTAAATGAGGCCCAAATGAACTTATTTAGTTGTTCGGTATGATTTTAGCTCAATTAGTATAGACAACAATTGAAATAAAAAATTGACAACAATTGTTCAGATGGTAGATATTGATTTTAATGGCTTCAATAATTTGTGTTTTCGAAGATTGTTTGTAATTTCTTGAGCTTTTTCTGCATCTTTAGTACGTTTCTATGGCTTTGTCTAACCAAAGAAATGACCAATCAGTTTTGGAATGACTTTTTTGTAATTTCATCCAGAACTAATTTGTTAAGAGAAAAAATTTTCAATACTTTTGAAATTATTTCGTTTGAAAGAAGTTGATAGATTTTTGACTTTCGCCTCATTATTTTTTATTTTGACTTTTTACCTATTCTCATTCAGGAAAAGTATTACCTGATTTACAGTTAGAATAAATAAAATTTTTGCGGTTAAAGTTTTTATCTGATTGCACTTTGACGTTGCTTACTAGGTGCTTTGACGTTTAGATATTGATTCTTTGCCGTTAACTTTTTAGTTTTGCTTATTTTGTTTGTTATATTCCAATTCGCGATCTTTCCAATTTCGACTGTTCATTTTTTTTTCATTTGGACAGAGCGTCGGCAAAGTTTTTTGTTCGTGGAATTTCGTCGTGAAATTGGTGTTCGAATATCTTTCCAATCTTTGGCCCTATGTTCCTTAGAAAAGCATTTTTGCACAAATAATATTCTTGGAGTTTTCAACTTTTTCATTTGCATTCGTCAGTCTGGAACAATTTGAGCTCTTTTTCGGAAACTAGGTTGTCGAGTATCAATCATCATGATTTGTATTGCGGCCGAGCTTAACAACTCAGAAATCAAATTGAATAGCGCTTCAAGGCCGTTTCAAGCCTTAAAGCTAGAATAGCGTGACAAGCGAAATTTAATGCTACATTCTATCGAAGCCAAACGGATTTGTTCATTTTGTTCAACATTTATATTTAGCAACTATTATTAGTACGCAATCGTCATTCATGAAGTCAAACTATAACTCAAACTCGAACTACCTCAACAACCAGCAAAACATTACTACGACTTAACAGTATTGCATCAGATTCTTTGCGATTGGATTGCGAATCAACCTATTATTGATACAGAATATTCGACAAAACTTCTACATGGTTAACAAATTTCTCATGACATCAAATTTACACTGAAAAAGTGACGTTATGGAAAAGTGTTCACATTCTGTCGACATCGTTATCTACAACCAATCAACAGTTGAATTTGACATGTAAATCCACGTGACTAGCAGCATAAAAGGAGCTTGAAAAACTGCCAAAAATCAGTTGAAATTTGCAATTTTGGATATATTAAACTGACATACAGTGCGTATTGAAGCACACTTTCTTGAGCGGTAAATTATTTGTTATCGTGTCTTGTTTCTGTAAATCATATTAGTGATTGTACAGTTTTAACTTTACTTTGACTTGTGAAAAGAGAATTGACTTTGATATTCTCAAAACCTTCTTTCTGAGGAACAAAGTTCCTAAGTAAGAGAAACTTTGTGCAAAGCATAAAGGCAGTTTCTCTTACTGGCTTTAACGAAGCCTAGCATAGTTTCGATATTGGTGGTTATTGAAGCCAATTGAGAAACAGAAAGTTGTTTATTAAATTGAATCAGATTTATAATATCTGAGTTGCTTTAAAAGCGCCCCCCTTAACGAGGAGGTTCGCTACAAACTTGAATTTTGGTTGACAGTTACTTGAAGTCATCCTTAACAAATCGTTAGGAGCCGAATTTGCAATTTCGAATTATAAGTTGGGTTATTAACCAAAACTCAACAAAAATTTGATTGTTTCAATTTGAATTATTTTGTTATTCTGAGAGAAACAAGTTTGTCATTCAGCAAAGCTGAGCGATTAGTTATCAAGAGTAATTGAGCAACAAGTAATGCAACGGTATTCTACAGTATAGCGGATAATACAGTTCACAAAAGTTAACTGCAAAAACACAATATCCGGACAGATTTGAAACCGCTGAAACGAACTGGGCGGTGTAAAGCTTTCCTTGACTTTGATAGGAGAGCAGCCGTTACATTTGGTCCGCCGACCCGGACAGTGGAAGGCAAACTGCTGTCCAATCTGATGAAGAGAGTGCCGAAGGCACCCCCCAAAGAGAATCAAATAAATCAACAGCGCAACACCAGTGAGGCAGAGCGAAAGTTCCGAGTGCACTTCACAAATTACGTTGAAGAACTAACCTCGCTTAAAAGGAGCAAGCAAAGCAAAAGGCAATCAGGCAATCCTAACACAATCAGCAGAGAGGAGCTTCAATCAACAGCACAAAGGTACGACAAGAAGTTCCAAGATTTATTAGAAGAAGTCAACACCAAAACAGGGATTGGCTACAAAATTATTGAAGATTCAGATCGACCCAACAAACTAAAGGTCCTCTACCAACAGACTGTCCACCTCCTAGAGGAAGAAATACCCAAGCAACTGCAGCGTCGAAACAAGCTTGTGCCCTACCAATCAAATTTCGTTGAAGAGCATCTGAAAGAAGCAAGAAAGTGCAAAGCAAGTTTGGACTATCATTGGCTTGCATATATAAGCAAAGGCACGCAACCAGCAATGAATGCAGAGCAAAGCAACACAGCTCAAGCAGTGAACGACAGCGAGAGCAACAACAACTACCAAACGGACAACCCAGTTGCTCAAACAGTGCAAAATGGAGCAACAGCAAGTGGCCAAGAGACGGAGAATGTTTCGGAAACATCTTCAGCAAAGCAAAGGCGCGAGGAAAGGCTGAAGAAATTCGATATCGAATTCGAAACCAAGATGCGACTGGAGCAGGCACGGTTCGAGCGGAGGAAGCTAGAGCTAGAATTGCAAATGAAGGAACTGGAAACCAAGCATCAACTGCTGGAGGAAGAGCGTGAGCTAGAGCGCAAAGTGAAGAAAACAGCATTAGAGAACGATGATGCTCGTTCCCAATCAACTGGTGCTCGAGACAAATCACCTTTCAACTGGACCCCCAAGAAGAGAGATGTCTCTGACTGGGCCAGCAGAATCGACAACCTTCTAACACCAGATCGATCAACAGCTCGCTTCGAAGTAACCCCTGAAGCGAACAGGCAAAGTCACTTCTCACAATATCGCAGTTCACGAGACCGATCCTCAAGTGTTGAAGACCGGGACGTTTCCCCCAGAGCTGGTCTACTACGATACAACACTGGCTATTCAGGTAGTAGTAGCCTACCAAAGCTGAAGTTGAACAACTTCGATGGGAACCCTCTCGAATGGCCGGAGTGGTCTAGTATGTTCATTGCTACAGTGGATCAACGACCAATACCAGACTCAGAGAAGATGAGCCATCTGAAGACTCTACTGACAGGCAAGGCAAGGTCAGCAATCTCTGGAATGGGCTATTCTGGACAGTTCTATGGTGCTGCATGGAGTATTCTGGAGAGGAAATTTGGAAGGCCTCATGTGATCATTGATGCACAACTGGAGAGTCTTCGCAAAGCAAGTCAGGTGAAACCACACGACTCAACAGGTCTGATCAGTTTCTCAGTTATTGTTTCGAACTTTGTGAATGTGCTCAAAGAGTACAAGCAGATTGGTGATCTGCAATCAAGCTCGACACTCTATATGGCAGTAGATAAACTACCCCAAGTTCTCAAAGAGAAGTGGTGGTTCTATGTTGATGATAAAGATGAAGATTGGCCTGATCTGATCATGTTTGAAAAATGGCTATCAAGGATAGCATTCGTGCACGAAGGGTTTTCAGCTTTCAAGGGAGAGCGAAGAGAAGAAGACCGAAGAAGCACAAATAGAGACAAACGGTTCTCGAAAACGTCGAACTTCAGTGCAAGTTCCAACGTGAAAGAAACGAAGCAAATGCAAAGTGATCACTGTCCGCTAGCTGATGGCACTCATAAAATATGGAACTGTCCATTATTCAGGAACATGAGTGTGAATGATCGGTACGCAGCAGTGAGGAAGCAACGCTTATGTTACGGATGTCTAGGCAAAGGACATGCAATCAAAGATTGTAAAGTCAATGCGTGCGGCATCAATGGTTGCATCAAGAAGCACAACCGATTGCTGCACTCAGAAAACCAAATGGACGAGGGCAATCACGCAGTCAACGTAAGCGCAGCAACAATCAACCAGAGTAACGAAGTTACTAGCTTTCTTCAGATACTCCTGTCTCAATACAGAGCGGTGGCAACAGGCTGAACACATACGCTTTCCTCGATAGTGGATCAACGGTTTCATTCATCGATCAAAGTGTACAAGAGAAGTTACGGGCCCAAGGCACCGGTGTGACGCTCAACATAGCTGGCATACACGGAACGAAGGATCTGAAGACAGAAAAGGTTCCTCTCAAAATAAAGGGACTACATTCAAAGGTGCATTCAATCGAAGCGTTTGCACACCCGTCAATCTCCTTGGGAAACACAAACTACAACTACAACAAGCTGAAGCAAAGCTTCAACCACTTGAATGTTTTACCCAACAAAAGCTTCAACTTGATGGAAGTTGGCATCATCCTTGGTCAAGATGCTTATGAGCTACAACGCCCATTGGACTATAAGATAGGAACACGAAGTGAACCTTTCGCCGTTCTAACAGAGCTAGGATGGGTAGTCAGTGGACCCATGACGGGCAAAAGAAGACAAAATGTTTGTCATTTCGCCTTCACCGAAGATGTGAAAGTGGCAGAGAATATTCAAACCTGGTGGGACATAGAAACCTATGCTTCCAAAATCAACGTCGTCAGTCAGTCAAAAAGGGAACTGCAGGCACAAAAGATGCTAGAGAGTACGACAAAGTTCACAGGCGAGCGGTACGAAGTGGGAATGCTGTGGAGTGAACCAGAGCCAAACCTACCAAACCATTACAGCTCAGCCTTGGGTCAGCTTTACTCACTGGAGCGAAGATTCCAAAGGGACCCAAACCTGAAGAAATTGTATCAACAGTCAATACATACAGATGTAGAAAAAGGATTCGTAAAGATATTGGCCGAGTCCGAAGTGAAAGGCAACTTCGGGAAAGAATGGTATTTGCCACACCATCCAGTGCTAAACCCGAACAAGCCTGGCAAAGTAAGACGTGTTTGCAATGCTGCTTCAAAGTACAAAGAAGTATGCCTTAATGATAAGCTACTAGCAGGACCTGATCTGCTACATGGGTTGATCGGAACAATATTCAGATTCCGTGAAGGACCAATAGCCCTGACAGCTGACATCGAATCGATGTTTCTACAAGTGCAAGTTCCCGAACAGGATAGAAGTTGCTTGAGATTCTTATGGCGTCCAAGAACTAACGAACCTGTTCAGATATACGAATATCAGCGTCACGTATTTGGAGCTAAGAGTTCTCCAACTTGCGCGAACTATGCTCTCAAGCGAGTGGGACTGGACAACGAAAAAGAGTATCCAATAGCAACCAAGGCAATACAAAACAACTTCTACATGGACGATTTCATCAAATCAGTAGAAACTCCGGAAGAAGCAATTGAAGTCTTTAATCAACTACAACCTCTTCTCTCACAACATGGATTTGAATTGAAGAAGTGGATAAGCAACAACGATGCAGTTACCAAAGCAATCCCAGAAGACTTGAAGTCAATCAGCAACACAAAGCAAGTCGAAGTGGAACCCAATACGGAAGGATCCTCAGTGCTAGGACTACAATGGACCGTTACTGATGACAGTCTTCAAGTATGCAGAGGTACAAACAAGGAAGTTGAAGCACCTATAACCCAGAGGAAGATTCTGTCAGTGGTATCTTCAGTATTCGACCCGATCGGATTGTTTGCTCCGTTCAGTGTTCATATGAGACGACTTCTGAAAGGCATCTGGACTAAGAATGGACAACATTGGGACAACGAAGTGGAGCCTAGTGAAGAAGAAGAATTCCTGAGATGGAAAGAACAACTTCCAATAGTGGCTGAAACAAGCATCGATAGAAGATACTTCAACAGAGAGAGGGATAAAACTGAGCTTCATGTGTTTGCTGACGCATCTGAAGACACGATGTGTGCAGTGGCCTATCTACGTTCACAACCAAAAGAATACTCAGCTGACTTAGCATTTGTCATTGGAAAATGCAGAGTGGCACCGATGAGGCATCTTTCAATACCACGATTGGAGTTGCAAGCGGCAGTCATGGCAGTGAGGTTGAAAGAACAGATAGTCAAGGAACATGAAATGAAGATAAATAGTTGCAGTTTTTGGTCAGACTCAACTACGGTACTGCAGTGGATACACAGTTCCCATCGCAAACAACAAGTGTTTGTGGCCAACCGAGTGGCTGAGATACTAGATACAACCGATGTTTCGCAGTGGAAACATGTGAGCGGTATCAACAACCCAGCGGACATTGGCACCAGAGCAATCAACATTGAAGAACTCAAGAGAAGTGAGTGGCTCACTGGGCCGGCCTGGTTCAAACAACCAGAAAGCGAATGGCCACAGCAAGTGAACCTCATATTTGCCTCAGATGAAGAGAATATACCCTCGTCAGTCTTCATGATACGGGCTGAAGAGAAGAAAACTGTTATCCAGTGGGAACGGTTCAGTAACTTCAACAGACTAGTAAATACAGTGGCATACGTACAGCGAGCATTGAACAAACACAAACCAGCAACACCCATAGTTAGCATTGAAGAAAAAGAAAAAGCAAAAGCAACGATCTTCAAGTTACTACAACAAGAACAGTTTGGTGAAGAGATGAAATCTCTCAAAGCTGAAAAGGAAATTCCAAAAGGCAGCAAAATCCTACAATTCTCACCCTTCCTAGACGAAGAAGGACTTATTCGAGCTAAAGGCAGAATAGGCAAGAGTCAATTGGACTTCAATGCAAAGCATCCAATTTTGTTACATTGGAAACATCACGCGGTTGAATTATTCTTGCGAAACGAGCACAAGGACAATCAACACGAGGGCACTGAGCATGTAAGAAACATTGTTCAGCAGAAGATGTGGATACTGGGCATACGGAACGCCTTAAGATCAATCAAGAACAAGTGCGTTACCTGCAGAAAAGGCAGAGCACAAACGATAGCACCAGTCATGGCAGATCTACCCGAAGAGCGGTTAGATGCTTCAACAGCCTTTACAAATGTTGGAGTTGACTACTTTGGCCCTTTCATTGTGAAGATTGGGCGAAGAAACGAAAAGCGATGGTGTTGTCTCTTTACTTGTCTAACTATGAGAGCGGTGTATATAGAAGTGGTACCTAAGTTGGACACAGACAGTTGTCTCAATGCAATAATGAGATTTATTGCTCGAAGAGGCAAACCGAATACGATCATCAGCGACAACGGGACAAACTTTGTTGGAGCTGAAAGAGAGTTTGCAGAGTATGTTGCGGCATGGAACAAAGAAGGGATCGAAGAACATCTAATTCAACGAGGGATCAGATGGAAGTTCAACCCACCCGCAGCACCACACTTTGGAGGAGTATGGGAGCGGTTGGTGAGAAGTTGCAAGAAAGCAATGTATGCAGTGTTGGGGAACAGATCAGTCACCGAGGACGTTCTTTCAACAACGATGTGTATTGTTGAGCAGACATTGAACGCAAGACCTTTGACTCCAGTCAGTTCAGATGCTAATGACTTAGAAGCATTGACCCCCAATCACTTCTTGCTTGGCAACAAGAACGTTTGCTTACCCTATCTACCATGCGCGGAAGAGTTTGTTGATCATCGAAAGCTCTTTCGACAAACTCAAGCCTATGCAAATCCCATATGGGACAGACTTCGTAAATAATATCTGCCAACTCTGAGTAATCAACAAAAATGGCGATCTACGGCAAACGAAACCCTCAAAGAAGGCGATCTCGTTTGGTTGATCGAAGATAGTGATAAGCGTGGATATTACAATCTAGGTCGAGTCACGGAGACCATCGATGGGTCTGACGGTGTGATTCGATCAGCTATAGTTCGAACGAACGACGGAGTGTACAAGAGACCAGTAGTGAAGCTCGCCCCAGTACTAACTGGAAAAGATGTTTTCGCGATGGAAAACAGGGCCGGC
>NC_134472.1:74143612-74286932 GCF_964194025.1 Convolutriloba macropyga | reverse complement strand
AATGCGTCAATCCCTAATCTGATTTTTAAAAATTATGAAAAAGATTTTCCAATAGCCTGCTCTTCAAAAAAGCTCATAGGATTAATAACAGTGTAACTCCGCAAAACATTCATTGTCAGTTACGCTATTTTTCGTTTGATCTGCGAGCGATCTACCGATTAAGAAAACAAATTGATTTTTCTAATAATGCGTTTATTTTTCATTCGACCTAACTTGAAAGTGGTTTTGATAATCATTGTTGCATCATTTTGTCTCTTTATAATATTAAATAGTTTTATAGAACAAAATACTATCTAGTCACCTGTATAATTTATTTCAGTACAGCCGATCATTTTTGTTCAAATGCTTGAATTCCGAAGTGACTTCCGATAACTTGCAAAACCATTTAGAAACGCTCAGCGTGCAAATGCAGTTTATTTTGATAGCCTTTAGTCTCTTTAATAAGTTGGACATTTTCACAGATAAAAACTCTATCTAGTTACCAATACAAATGCTTTCAGTACATTAGATTGTTTTTGTCAAACGTTTAGCTAGAACTATAAAGTGACTTCCAAAAATTCTTGAAACCAATTAGAAAAATCATCTTACTTATGGCACGCAGAAAATTCTGTCACTACAATCTGTCACTGTTGTACTTAGGGATCTTAAAACTTGGACAACAAATTTAAACTATAAGAGTGAAAGAGCATTAATTACTTTGAAAAAACTTCGATTTTAGAACGTTCCAAATCACAAATCATCTCCTGTTACGGCACTCATTTTTTTTCGGTCTCATAAGGTTTATAATTGTTCCGACCCCTCTTGAGGGGGGGGGTAGGAACTATACTCAAATCGGTTTTTTTTTTGTTCAGACAATTTCGGCCGATCGATATCTTCATCGTGGAGAGTTGAGACTGGTATCAATAGAAAGCTTGTCCAGCGTAGAAATGGAAGTAAAAGGATTTTTTTAATTTCCTCCTTACAGGGAGTTATCGAGGTTTAAAATTTTGAGAAAATAGAGTGAATTTCCGTTGATTTTATTCACATTTTTTGGAATTTTCACTACAAAATTGTTAAAATTTTTTAAAGAAAGTGTTGTTGATTTAATTTTAAAAACGTTGTCAGCTATTTATATTTGTTTTTTTTTGTCAAAAATTTAGCATATATTGGCTAAATATTTCACAAAATCCACACTTTTTCATCAAAGAGCACGAAATATGTTTCTTTGGTCTACTTTGATTATATTTGCAGGAAGTGCACACCCAAATACCAAGACAAAAACAATCTTTGTAGACTCAAAGAGGGCTATTTCTGCTTCCAATTTCGTTGAGACTATTCTGTAATTAAAAGTTTGCCGTTTTTTGCTAACTTTATTCGTTGATTATAAAAAACGCAGCATTTATTTTTGACATTTTAAATAACAAACTATCTATATCTATGACATTCGGAAAAATTAAGTGTTCTTAATGGACCAACAGCGTTCGCAGGGCTAGTTTTGGACCAATCTTGGACTGTTACAATCCAAAAATAATTCGGATTGTAATCAGTCGGTCTTTTTTATTTAAAAAATTGATCTTTTTTATATTAATTAAATAACAGAGCAGTTCAAATCAAAGCGCACTAGTGATAGGTCCAATTCGCTTCCTAATTATTTCCAAATCAATTTATCTGTTTTATTGCTGGAAAACTTATGGTCGTTTTGAATTTCAAAAATAATTTAATTTTACATTAAAAATGGCTTATTTAGGTTTGCCTCCAATTTTCTTTTAAATTGTTCAACTTGTAGCCTAGTATCAGCAATGCAAAAGTGCCTCTTTTTTCTACTGAATTCAATCTCTATTGAGGTTTCACGCCTTAAGTTGTGGTTTTTTGGCTTTGATACTACTAGATTTCACTTTTTTTAATTTTTAGTAATTGCCCATTTTTCATGTTTTCTAGATTTGTCACATTATCACGTTGTTGATAGTTCATACATATATCACTACTTTATTGGCTTTTAAATTAAGGCAAAATAAGGGTAATATAAAAGTCCTTAACGATATAGTTTATGGTTGTTTACGGCTTCGACACTATTTTCTCGAAGAATTTAGTTGAAATTTTTACTTTTGTCTTTAACTGTGGTTTTTACTTTGTCCTTTTAGTTCAGTGAAATTTCTAGAGCAATGACCCAGTTTCACTGGAATTTTATGAAAGAATAGATTAGCCGATATTCGGATATTAGAAGATAGCTGATGGCTTTCATGACTTTGAAAACAGTTGTTTTCAAAATAAAAAAACACTGTAATTTCGCAATTTTGTTCCTTTTATTGTCTGTTTTTACCTAGTCTTATTAATTACAGGGCAAATATGACATTATTGTTGCCATGGTAAGGTGTCAAAAGGGATAAGGGTCACAAAATCTAATGTTTTTAAAGAACTCGTTATGAATTTACTTGCTTCGACACGGGTTTTCAACAAAAAATAATAATTTAATTTTTAATTTTTGTCAGATTTGACGTTCTTTTTGTAGTCGTAAGACATATTCTTGGTAATTGCAGGTCTCGAGGGCTTCCTTTGGAAGAATAAAGGAACCCATTTAAGTATTTCATTTTGTAATTAATGGCTTTCATGTCTTTGGAAATAGTTTTTTTTTCCGAAAAAACCAATTTTACTCAAAATTTCATTTTTTTTGTCTACTTGTTACCTAGTTTCATTAAAGAAAGGTCGCATAATACATTATAGTTGTCCGATAAAGGTAGAATTGAACGTTTTTTGAGGGCCCAAGTGTGGCTTTACGGCTTCGAAAATGTTTTCTGGCAAATTTTATTTGATTTTTTGATTGTTGTCTATTTGTTGTCCTTTTTTAACTGCATAAAAAATTGAATACCGACACTTCTGAATTCTCCTCTATAGAAGTATTGGTAATTGTAAACCAAAGGGATACTTTAATTGATTTCTAATGGTTTTCATTACTTTAAAATAATTGTTTTTTTAAATAAGCGAATTTTTCAGCTTTACTGTTTTTGTTTTTTATTGTCTAATTGTTACCAAGCCTTATTATGGACTCGTACCATGTGTTTTCTGGTGAATTACAAGTTATTTTGTTTAACTTTAGCTTTATCTGACGCTATTTTGACTTTGTTATTAATTTTTGATTTTTAAAACGGACATAAAATCTTTGATGTAGTTAGTGTTTGTTGTTGTTGTTTGTTTTTGCTGTTCGTCTTGACTCCCTTCCTAATATCGGCATATCTCATCCATCTAATGCATCATTTTTTACTCCACTGAGTTATTTGCTTTGGAGGCTGTCTTTTTGTTCAACAATTTTTTTTTTGAAAAATACTTCAATTTTTGGTTTTTCTCCAGGTTCCTCATTTGGTTGACAATTATGCCAAAATTGTGGATGAGCGGGGTCGGAACCTTATGTGAGATCGCACACTACCCCCAGCCTCCTTGTTTGTATAGAAATGTGTAATTGACCCCCCCCCCCCCCCCCCCCCCCTCCCCTGAAAAATTACTATTATAACACTTTTATATCACTTTTTTTGGGGAAGTACTTTTGGTACACTTCTCTATCTTTTCCATATGAAATGTGGATAGCGGATATTAGCCGCAGTTTTTCTAAGCCACCTCTTAAATTTTAGAAACATAGCAGACTTTCCCGTAAGGTAAATTCAATCCCTGTATGACCTCACTGATAACAATAGCTGTACCTGTGATCGATTTGATTAACAAAACTTTGAGAGCAGCTTAAAAATCCTACGCAAACACCAACTAACTATTTAAAAATCCTGTCTCAAAAATAGTATTTTTTAAAATTGAAGCAGTTTACAAAAATGTGGGGGCTTGGCCTCCCATGATTTTATTACTGATTAAAGTAAGTTGCAGCTAATAATTACAGGTTTTGCTTTAACAACGACTGTTTTAAATTTAAAAATGTCAGAATAACTAAAATTAGAATTAAAATAAAGAAATTCCACATAAGATCAATAGGATAATTTGAAACTCCAGTCAGAGCCAAAATGCGTTAAACTGAAAAATATCACTGGTTTTTTGTGCTGTTTTTTCGAGCTACCGAGTAAAAGTGTCGTATTCCGTCATAAAACTCTCAAACACTGTTTGAAATTAAGTTCAATTTTTTAATGGACGCAATAATAAATCTCACAGTCATAACATTATTGTAATAATTTCAAGATGCTTTTAATGAGCGTCTCTGATGAATGTTTTTCTCACTTTAAATGTTCATCCCAGTTCATGGTTAAAACAGATTTAAATTGGGAAAATTGGGAACGATCGCTTTCGTTAGTAATCACTCCCAGCCCCACCCCCAACCCATATTATAATAAATGACGTCATTGTGGGCCTATAGTTTCTAGTTCTCTAAGCTTTGGGTCCTATTATGGGAAAAGGCTCTGATACATAAATAACCGATTTGAAATCTCGAAAAAAAAATCAAGCACCAGACAACAAACGCAATTTTACCACAATGTTAAACCGCAAAAATTTTCCGAGAACATAATTCGAGTTAAAACCCTCACGTGCACATTTTAAAATGCCGAAAGTCTGCAGTGCCGGAAGTCAAAATGCCAGAAGTTGCTACTTAGCCAGAAGTTGACTTCCGTTGATTTTGTCATTTTAAAACGTGCGCGTTTCGTGTTTTAAGCATGGTTAAGTGACTCTGCAGAAGTCACTTCGAAATTCTGACTTAATATCTCGAACTGCTTCGCGGTTCTCGATAGACGCCAGAAGTTCTCAGTGACTTCAAGCAGAGTCACGTGACCATTACTTCACGTGTCCTATAATCTATCATATTCAGCTTACAACTTGTGTGTTTTAGCCAACGTACATGTGTGCTTTTGCAAACTCAGGAGGTATGGTGGACTGCTCAAATATTGCACGACAGGTTAGTTGTGGTCAATTCTTACTTCTTCTCGGATCGAAGAAAACAATCAATTTTTTTCGAGTATTGAAAAGGGGCACAAAAGAGCATAGCTGAAGTCTAAATCAGCGGCAGTCAATCTCTAATCATGTATTTATTGCCCAAAGAAATTTGACTGTGTCTTAGGTTAAAAATATATGAGAAAAACAGTTTTTAAGTTGAGTTATTTGCGCTTTTTTAAAGTATCAGAAAAAAGAGAAATGAAGAGATGTAAAGTGCTGTTAATTTGGGCACCTGATCGAGTTTTGATCATTTAGTTTCTGAAAACTTTTCATTAACCAAGTCTGAATCAAACTAAGACTTGCTTTAATTTAAATTTAACAAATTTTGAAAAGTGTTTTTCGTGTATACTTTTTATATATTTTACATTTTGTCATTTCTATTTACTATTATTTAAACCCATTATATTTTATATCCCGATCTATAACCAGTGTTATTCGCAGCAAGTTCTAAAAGAAAAGATAAAAATGTGTCCGTAAATTTGATTATGCTCAATTTGTTCAGTTTAAAATCAAAACCGGATATCATACTCTTTTTTTCAGAAGAGTACAAGCGGAACAACTTTGTCAAACTACAACTGCGCCTCGGAGGAGGAAAAAGCGAGAACAACCTACAGTGAGTCTTTGTTCCGATGGGCCGACGGTCATTTAAGCGAAAAAGTGTCCACTAAAGAGCGCAATATCTGGGCTATTTTTGGAGCTCTGGTCACAATGATCTTGACACTGGACAGACTGTTAGCTACAATCAAGAGGTATAAAGCAACCAATGCTGCCAAACATATCAAGAAAGTGAAGAAAAAGAAACGACAGGGCAAAAGCCAAAAAGCCCAAACTGCCAACTTAGCCGAAAAGGAGGAAAATGGTAACTTATTAGGTATGTGAGCTGATGAATTTTTGACCAAAAAAATTCTATCATGCTAAATTTGACAACGAATTAGCAAACAACGACCATTCATTTCAAGAAAATCTAAAAAGTCCACTTTCGCAAGTATCCCAGTGGTCCACTTTCAAAGAAACACTAACATTAATCAGATTTTCCCGCTTCCATAATTTTTTCGTGTTTTTGCATTTTTTCCACAGGAACCTTTTGTATTGAAAGGATATAGACCTGAAATAGTTTTTTTTCTAATTTAAAATTACAAAATGGAAATGATAAAAAAGTCATTCATTGTTTTCAAAATTCTTCGATATTTATCGAAATGAAAAAAAGAATTGAAACACTTTTACGCATAAACTATCATCTGTTAATCATGTTTTGTGACCATTAAAAGAGGTCCAAATTGAAACTCGGCTTGACAAGAAAATGGCGATAATTTTTTTTCTCGAATAAACTTCCTCGTGTAATCTTGCAGATGTAACGCCACTGTAGTTAAAATCTGTATAAAAAAGAATTAACACCACTTGACAAACGTCCAAATAGAACTACAATTTTTTGAAAAAAAAAACGCTTACTAATCTTTAGTCACAAAAGCTTTCGTTCGTTTTTTTGAGAGAGCCAGTTTTTTTTCAATTACCGATGCTACTATTATGGTTGTTGTTTTTGATGAAAAGGATCTTAAATATCAAATACGTTTGAATGTTTTCTACTCCAACTGCATCGTTGGGCCTTGCAGAGGTTTTTTTTTAATTTTATTTTTTCTTGTTTGACACATTGATTAAATAGCATTAATTGGCATAGCACTGAATTAAAGTTATTGTAACACCAGCTCAGGGATATTTTTCAATTGCCTTATTTATTTTTCTACTGATTACTCCAGCGAGACAATATTGTTTTGGTTTTTATTAAGGCTGCTTTAACTGAGACTAGGCGACAAAATTTGGTTTCGAAATGAAAACATGTTCTAACTTAGATATTTAACTAATCATTAAAATTTTTTCTGTTAAGTGATTGCTTCAATGGTTTTAACCTCATAACTTACCTAAAATAGATGAATAGAATAGAATTGATACCTAGAATTGAGATAAATAGACAAAAATCATGATACAAAAGTGGGAAATTTCTTCAAGTTCATTATTTTTTCCGATGGAATCCCGGGGTAACCATGAGACGCATGTTGCCTCGTTGATATTTGGTTCGACAAAAAGGATTTTTCCATTTTATTGCCAACAAAATATTATATGCGGTAGAGAAAAAAAACGAAAAATTTAGTGGCGTTAGAGAAAAAAACAAAAAAGATTGAGTATAGGATGTTTGGAAATAGCTAACACTATATTTTAGTAGGAATACACTCAGTAGTTCAAAATAATTGAATGAGTTTTGCATCTTCCCATTTTTAGAGCACATTTTTGTTCTCTATCTCTTAAGCTGGCATTAAAACTTCTTGGCGATTACCACTGTTCGCATCATCTTTTTCAATTTATCGGAAATAATTTTTAACCATTTTTTGTTTTGTGTCTTTGCTGTCCGACAGTGCAAACTTTTTCGGTCCAATTTTCTATAAAAATCAAAAATTTTTTACTAACAAACATCTTTTTTAATATTTTCAAATCTAAACACATCTCTATTTTTCATTGAAAATTTTGATTCTGTAAAACAAGTACTCGTTAATTCTCACCATATAGGCTCTTGGATAGTGTACCATTCAACAACGATAAACTTCTTTTGTCGTAATAAAAACAACGAATTTTTTTATTTAAGGTAGCGATAATAACCAAAGCCCCAACAATATGCCCAAAGAAAGACGCATCTCAGACGCAGAAGTGCACAACGATACTAACAATCACGACGACCCACATTCGTCACAATCCGATCGAAACAATTCACAATTTAATTCTGCTCAAGTTTCAACCGCAGTGTAGAAATGAAAATAGATCAATTCTGCAGAAATCTCAGCAAACATCTCTTCGACCGCAATCTTGTCTCTTTTTGTCAATTTGTCATTTTCAGAAATTCATAATTGAACTAAATCAGCATAATTAAAATAAGCTGAAAAGTGTGCTATCATTTCAAAATAAATTTCAAGCTATTTATTAGTTGTGCTTTGTACTTTTTTTATCATTTCATTCATTTTAGTTTCATTCAGAATTTCGAGTGATAATTCAGCTCATATCTCTGTTTTCCCAAAATAAAACAGGAAAGTGCGAATACCAGATTTTGTTTAAAAAAGTCTCTCTACGATTCATGCCAGCTTTTCGGATATGGATTATTACCACAGATTGGTTTACAACCATCGAGAAGTTGATAATAATGTTTTTAGTTAACTCTCGTTCCAGTCGGCTACAAATACCAATTGGTTACCTCATTGCAAGTTTTTAATCAACAGTTGCAAATAAAACAGATGCAGAGATTGTACAACTGATGGATCAGGCTACTTTTTACACTAATCTAACCTCTTCTCGACACTTCATATAGTAACAGAGGCGAGAAAAGAGTGGCAGAAAAATGAGTCAAATGCAAAAGCTGCGTCACTGTAATTTTATGCGCTTTTCTTCGGGCGTTAGCAATTTTTTGCCTCTATTATCATTGCACCGAAAGTTGATCGCAAAAAATCTTAAAGACTGCGTAATTGAGACTGTCGTGTTCAGTCCCTTCTTGAATAAGTTTCGTAAACATGACATAAAAATTAACTCGATGCTTATTTTTCTACTGGAGAGCTTATTTTCTAAGAGCCACCGACGATTTATAATTCTATATACGCCCAACGGACATTTTTGCTGGTTCGGTGTCAAATTACATCGGTAAGGGTGTTATCAAATTGTTTGTTATCGCAAATAGAGTTGCTTAAAACACTCACGTGCACTTATTAAAACGCAGAAAGTCTGCAGTGCCAGAAGTTAAAATGCCAGAAGTCGCTACTTAGCCAGAAGTTGAATTTCAGTGACTTTCGTCATTTTAAAACGTGCGCGTTTCGTGTTTTAAGTATGGTTAAGTGACTCTGCAGAAGTCACTTCGAAATTCTGACTTAATATCTCGAACTGCTTCGCGGTTCTCGATAAACGCCAGAAGTTCTCAGTGACTTCAAGCAGAGTCACTTAATCATTACTTAAACCACGAAGTCATCCCATTTGACAGATAGTAAAACGTAGGCACAAAATAACACATCTGTAAACTTCAATTGGTACTAAAACATTTCAATTTGGGATAAAATCAAATAAAAGTATATCAAATAGTTAATAAATATAACTAGTTTGCCAGCTGTCAAAGTTTATAATTAACCACCTTTGAAAAATGGACGCATTCTTTAACCTGTTTTGCTTTCTTTGAAAACTCGTCCGACAATTCGTAAGACGATCCTTTCGATCTATGAGTGATTATATTCTTCTTTATCCACGCAACAGCGTCACCATCTAAGGCGCTGCCTAGAATCTGTTTGCGGAGGGTTTGGGCAAACTCTAGAGCATCTGCAGACATGCTCTCGTACTTTACAGGGAATATTCGATTGGCGTGAGAGAATGTCGAGTTGACTGCAGCTGAGTATCGTCCTGAAAGGCTAGTATTGATAATAATTAGGAAATAACTCTTCAACTATAGTCTAGGCCTCGACATATGAAAACATAAACTGACTGAAGTCGGTCGAAGTGCTCTCGAACGACTAGCGAGGCAGACAATTTAGATGGGGGCATAGGCCAGAGAAACTTTTATGATGCAAAAACTTCTGACAACGGAGGGGCTCGAACCCTCGTCTACTTCGAGTAAATATTAGGACATTACCCACTACGCTACACTCCCAAATCACTCAGAAACCTCAGAAATCAAGCGTGAAAAAGTCACTCAAGAAATGAAATCAAAAGAATCTTCTAGAGGAAAACGGTCAGGCAAAAATTTTGCATTGAAAAGTAACACCTTTACAATAGTTGCCTCAGAATTCGTTCAAGGGCAATTAATTACCGTCATCAAACAACAGAGAATCCATTAAATGACTGTCTCGAACAGCCTAACTTTAGCGTTTTTGCGAAAGAAATTGGTGTGAAAATCACACGAAAATGTGTGTGTGTGCGTGTGTATGGGTGTGTGTGTGTGTATGTGTGTGTGCGTGTGTGTTTGTGTGTGTGTGTGTGTGTGTTAGTGCGTGTGTGTTTGTGTGTGTGTGTGTGTGCGCGTGTGTGTGTGCGTGTGTTTGTGTGTGTGTATGTGTGTAAGTGTATGGGTGCGTGTGTGTGTGTGTGTGTGTGTGCGTGTGTGTGTGTGTGTGTGTGTGTTTGTGTGTGTGTGTCTGTGCATGTGTGTCTGTGCGTGTGTGTCTGTGTCTGTGTGTGTGTGCGTGTGTGTGTGTGTGATTTTTAGTGTAGGAGTACGACATCAGATGATTTCGTCTTAAGGAAACATGCAAAAAATCGTCTGTTTTCACATGATTTATCGTGTGTTTCACAGGAAAAGTTGTGTGGTTAAGCTCGAGAAAATCGTGTAAGTGGTCCTAAAGTCTTATGTTCGTTTTTATATGAGAATTCGGGTATAAATACAAGAATTTTTGTCTGATTCACACGAGGAAAATTTAGAGTGTTCATCTAGTTTTTTTTTATCGTTGGACATTAGCTTGACCCAAAATGGTTAAGGTGCCTTCAGGTCGTTGATGAATAAATCAATTTGGACGAATATCATAAATTAGCTCATTTTTGATAATTGCTAGTAAAGCAGACCCTTTGTGGGCTCCTTTTACGACCTTAAGTATAAAGAGTTAGGGCTACTTATTTCTGCGCGCGAAGTAGACTTACCTATTTCTCAGACTAACCGACTCTGTAAAACGCTGAAGATATACTTTAATTATAACGGTGTATAATTTACATATCACCGGAGTCAATGCGTAAAGTATACATATGGTGTAATCATCTACTTCTACTAAACTGATTGAGGTCAGCCGTGCAAGCACTATATATAAGAGAATAGTGTCTTCTCAGTCTCTGATTTATTGGAGGTGTACATTCAGTTTTTCATCTGCTACACGAGTGTTAACATCGTTTTTCACACTACACCGCGTCATGATCAGAGGGGAACGATCAACGTCATCATACTGCTCAATTAGCAATGCCTCAACTGTACTTATCCATTTAAGCACGTTCTGATCAGATGTTTATATTGCGCTTGTTGAAAATTTTACCGTTAAGTTTGTTAGAAATCAAAAAATAAGCAGAAAAAGAATAAAGAATAAAAATAAAGCTGGCTCAAGATTAGATGTAGGTAAATTAAATAAAAGAGGAGATCAACTCCGAGTAATAAAAGTAGGTGCGTTCTAAATTTTAAGACAATTAACGCCTATCCAAAAGTAAGAACCCGGCAGGCCGCACAGAAAAGGTAAATGTCGAGTTTTCTTCCGTCTATTTCGATCATTGAGGAAGAACTGTTTTAGAAGACTTAAAGGAGCAAGAACGATTGTTAAATGAAAATTTACAAAGTATTTTGTGGGGTGATGTGAGGGATAAACAGTAAGAGACTGTTTGCACCTGAGTAATAGGAATGCTGTCTCACCTAATGAGAGATGGAGTGACAATTGGTCAGTGCATGTCTCTTTGATTCCACTTACTCCAAAGCCACGATCTTCTCTGAAAAATAAACAAGAGACGATAATTTGGCAGATACTTTTAAATTCTTTCATTTTTAACTGAGATTCAAAGTAATGTCATTGAAAAAAACTAGGTGGAACATAGCCCATAGATTACTGGAATAGATGCGAGATAGATTTGCGTGCCGTATAATATAGATAGAAAAAGAGACAGCTATATGTTGAAAAAGTTATCGACGCCGCTTAAAAAATCCATGTAAAAACACCCAGCGCTAAATTGACAAAGACGGTTAAAATTCATTCCACTGAAGCCTTTTTATTAGAGATTTTGTTACACATGTGAGTTCCTTTGACTAAGTTCATACTAATGTAAATTAAACTTAAGTTTTAAAGTGCAAAAAAAAACAAATTATTGAGTGAGCTGAGTCTCGTATGATCAAAATCTAATCACGCAAATGAGTACACACACACACACACATACATACATACATACACACACACACACACACACACACACACACACACACACACACAGAGAGAGAGAGAGAGAGAGAGAGAGAGAGAGAGAGAGAGAGAGAGAGAGAGGGGAGAGAGAGAGAGAGAGAGAGAGAGAGAGAGAGAGAGAGAGAGAGAGAGAGAGAGAGAGAAGGATGGCGTCACGCGCGAAAAATCCGTTAATGAGAGGAAGAAGTCATTCAGAAAAGTTGATTTCAGCTTTGCTCTGTGAATTAATGTAATACGAAAAACGCTTCAGAGGACAAAACGAAAAACATAACAGGACAAGTGAGACCTGTCTTTAACTAGAATGAGTGATAGGAGAGTAATAAGTACATAAAATACTTGCAAAACTCACAAAATTACTATTACTTCTGGTAAACGAACAGTGTATGTCATTGAAAGCAAAGGCTAGCAATTTTTTGAATACTTCGAGAGTCTTTAGCACCTTATAAATCGTGTCTTAAATGAACATAAGAGAAGACACTAAAGAGAGCAATAAAAATAAGAAATTAGAAATTATCCGCTTAGAATTTCAATAAATGAATAGATTCCTTTATCAACGTGTGAGACTTTTCTCTAATGAGATTAAATCATAAGAAAACAAAATTTACAACAAATTTTCGCCAAACTCAAAAATTAGCAAAAAAGTTATGATAACAAATAGTGTCAAAGCCCTGAAAACCACTAACTATGGACTCCTACTCTTATTTAGGCCAATATAAATCTCACTGACAACCAAC
This sequence comes from Convolutriloba macropyga, assembly GCF_964194025.1. Classification (NCBI taxonomy): domain Eukaryota; kingdom Metazoa; phylum Xenacoelomorpha; order Acoela; family Convolutidae; genus Convolutriloba; species Convolutriloba macropyga. The sequence goes on along the minus strand of NC_134472.1, from coordinate 74,274,361 downwards.
CAGACATGCCATGGATCACACTGAACGACATGGAAAAAATACTCTCTGAAAAGGCAGAATTCTGGGGTAAAAAGCCGAAAAAAATGTGAACAGATCTTCAAAAAGAAAGCGCAACAATACAATCCAAAAACTTTGGATTGTGAACAAGAAAACCGGACAAGTCCTGACTTACAATTCAAATAATTTTCATAGACTAAAAACATAAGGCGTAGAGGGGACAATGAATGAATTGGGAAAATATTCAGAGAATATCCGATCAAAAATAGAAAAAAAAACCGTAATAATTTGAAAATGCCACATGTGAACAAAAAACCACCAGCCAGAAAGCGAATTTTCAATCGAACACTGTTTTCTTATTCTACTTCAAAAGTAAACTGAAACTGCACTCACTTTGTATCTGAAAACTCAGTAAGTTTGAATCGTGTTTTCAAAGCCTACTTAAGGGAGTTAAACGAAACAATAAGCAAACAATGTCTAAAATTCGTATAAAAAGTCATCGAAGCAGCCTAAGAACCTGCAAATTAGTTTAAACCTCATATTAACCCAGACTATTTCACACCACTATCAAAACAACCCTAAAATTGATACAAGGTTATAAGAAAAATTTCTTATCAAAAAATGAAGATAACTTGTTTAAAATGAAGCACATCAACAAAAAATTTCGCTCGCCTACAGAATTTTCTCACACCTCATTTTTTTGTTCTCTCCAAAACAGCGCTATGAACAAAAAGCCACTCTTTTTTCGCTGCACTCTCTTTTCGCTCCATTCTTTACTTTTGTTCAGCACCCAAGTGACACTTTTTTCTCGTATTTTATTTCCAGCTGCGAAAATCACGCCAATAAAGTTGATTAAAAGACATGCCTCCAATACTCCTCTTTGAGTACTAAAAAGACAACACTGCAATATACAATTCAAATTCTTTGAATTGTAAAAAACCACGAACACCGCAATATATCACTGCAATATAGCTACGCTTAACTTACAGCTATGCAGCTATAATAAAATCTCCAAAAGTAAGCAAACAGCTGGGCATTCTGGGCTCGAATTACATACTGGAATGCGATACACACAAACCAACTAATGTCAGAATAATTGCTGTCGAAGGACAGGCGGGTGGAAAAACATTTGACCCCCTCGAAATTATGAGAAAAATTGAGTCAAATAGGTGTAGTTTTTCTAATCAACTGAGTCTGGGACCTCAATCAACTGAATCTATTCTAGTCTGGGACCTCAACCTGGGTATTGAACGTGTCTCTCAGTAGAAGAACTACGCATCATTGGTTTAGTAGACCCAAAAAATAAACTTTGTCTCGTCAAAACTGGTCTCAACTCTACTTTTGGTTTGAAAGTGATTACGGGCAATTAAATAAGATAATTGCTTACGATGACAAATAGACTTTTCTTGGATCCCTGTACAGAATGACGATGGCTAAGTCTGGAAACACATCCAGCAGTTGTTTGTAGAGGACTTGTTGGTCTCGGAGAGGCAGGAAAGTGAGTCTGATGCTCTTGATTATTCTCAGATCTGCAAGAGGACACAGTTCTTTAAACTGCACTTCCTCGGGTGCCTAAAAATTGAATGTCAATTTTTAATCTCTTTACTGCAGAATATAATATCTCTCTCGTAAACTAAACAATAGATATTTGCCTAATATACATAGGTCTCTTGTTCCCAAACATTCGCATTTTGTTCCAAAATCAAACCGAGGATGTGTATAAGCTATATAATGAAAAAGTTTTTTTGTTCTGCAAAAAAAGATTGACTGGTATATTGGTTTATTTGCTCGAACTATCGAACTATTTTTTTACTATTCTTTAATGAGGGAAGAAGCTATACACTAGCCTTGCGTTTTTTCGTTCTGACACCCCCCCCCCCCCCCATTTATATATATATATTGATAGGAGGAAGACATAAGTAGTATCATTCAAAAGCCTTTACACTATTGTAGCAGTCGAAATACTGGATGTACACCTCTAGCCAATCAGAGACTGAGAAGACACTATTCTCTTTTATATAGCGCTAACTCAACTAACTGTAGTTAGTCTATTCTGTAGTTGCACGATGTGTATACTTATGACTCCGGTATTATAATAAATCATCACCGTTATAATTGACGTTCACCTTCAATGTTTTACAGAGTCGGTTAGTCTGAGAAAACTAGTTAGGTCAACTTCGCGCGCAGAAATATGTAGCTCTAACTCTTTATATCTTAAGACTGTAAAACGAGCCCACATAGGGTCTGCCTTACAGTACAACATTGCTGAAAAACATTTTTTGAATTTCACATTTGCTGAGAGGATATGACGTTTTTTTTAATAAAAACAAAATAGTCTAGAAATCCTCTAAGGCGTTAGAAAAAAGTTTGACAATTTGATGATAATTTCAGATTTCAAAAAAAGTGATTTTCGAAAATTGAATTTTCAAAAGTAGTAGACTGCATCACAATAATAAATTTTCTTCTTTTAACTCTCCAACAATTAGATATCGTTTGCCCCCATTTTTATTAATGAATTGTTTTCATATATTGTGAAAAATAAAAATGACTTGGAAACGTTTAAAACAAGTAAACACCAAGGGTACAAACTATGATTCAGATAAATGCGCTCTTCCAGTCCGCACTAAAATTATTTGAAGCCTCATATTTCAAAAGCAGGCGTCGCCTATTCAGGTTTTATCGCTGCCATTAATGTAATTGTTTTTACTTATCAACAAATTTTATCACATCAAGTAAATTTGTGACTTTTTTCGTTCCGACTCCAACTGTGAGGGGAGGAACTATATACTCAAATAGGTTTTTTTGTTCAGACAATTATGGCCGAACGATATATTGGTAGAGAAATATGAGTGGTATCATTTAAAAGCTCGTCGAGAGAAGAGTTTGGAAATAAAAGATTTTTTGATTTTCGTGTTTTTCGAGAAGTTATCGAGGTTTGAAATATTGTGCGAACACGTGATGTTTGGTATGATTTTGTTCACCTTTTGATCAAATTAGGATTTTTTCTATAAAAACATCGATACAAATTTACATTTTATGCTACAAATGAAACAATTTTGAGTTTTTAACCAGCGAAAAGCCATAAAAAGGGCAGTTTTTGACTCATAGGGAAGTTTACAATAAAAAAATCGATTTCTATTTGATAGCTGATAATTTAAAAACAATTTCATACATTTTTCATATATAATTTTTTAAGGTCACTTAAAGACTAGTAACTTTTCAAATAAAGGTTCTGATCATCTCAAGCGTCATTTACAGTCAAATGATTTCCATTGAACAAATAGTCTCTTTTTAAGGAATTGCTCATTATTTATGACTCCGACTCTGAGTTTTCGTAATTTTTAATAAAAATTTGATTTTCTTTTTGAGATTTTCACAAAATTTTGTTCTTTTGACATAGAATCGTTGACTAAGAGTGCAATAGGTTTCCCAAACAGCAGTAATTGATCCTATTTACTAATTTGAGTGGACAGCACATGGCTGTAGAGACTTTAAAAAAAATCGTAAAAATCTTTTTAAAATTAACCGATCTTAAACTTGTTTCTGTGAACTGTAATTCAGTCTCGCTATTGACGGGAACCCCTTACTTTGTACTGCAACAAAAATACATCTCCTTAGCGGTTTTATCTTCTGACTATTGTCGTTATGACTTGGATTCCACCAATTTTTTGTAATTTTTTTTATAACTTTTGGTTATTTTTTCCGTTTTTCATAATTTTAGATACTTTCAAAATCTTATCACATTATCCTATTTTTGCGAATTTGCATAGAGAAAACTTTCAAAAGACCATCGATAATCTTTACAGACAAAAACGTATGGTTTTAATGGCTTCGACACTGTCTTCTCGCACTTCACTGATTATTTTTTTTTGTTTTTGCCTGTATTTGTTGTCGTTTTCATAGCCATACAACTTATTTTGATGATTTATTGAGGATTTAGGAATGACATAAATTACTGCCTTCTCATTGAACCATAACTTATTATAACTTAATATTTATTGATTTTCGTTGAAAGCTATTGAAATTAATGGCTTTGATACTAAGAGTTTTCTCAAAGATTTCGTAGTTTTAACATATTTGTTCAAGTTTGTTTGTTTTTTGAAATCATATTGTTACAAAAGATAATTTTATTGTCGTTAACAAATTAATTGAAACTGAAAAAAATGACAATGAAAAGTTTTCTTTATTGGCTCAATCTTTTTCTCCCTTAATTATTTTTTCATTTTGCTGATTTTTGCTTGTTGTTTTTTTATTCTTCATGTAGGCGTGAAAACGTCTCATAAGTTTCTAACTGAGCGTTTAAAGAAAAAAAATTTTAAGGCAGTAAGTTTTCGCAAATATTCTTAAAGTTTATGATATTATTTGTTTTCATACGTTTTTAAAATTTTTTAGATTTTGTTGTTATATTTGTCAACTTGTATCTAACTCTCAACTCTGAGAGTCCTTATCCACTTGCCTGTAGTTCGAATATTAAAATTGCTTTTGATTTTACGTCGTATCTGATCTTTTAATGATGAACAATATGGGTTTTCATAAAAAATGTGTTAGTAGTCAATACTTGTTCCTTTTTGTCTTCTTTAAGCACATTCGCGTAATAACAGAACCCAATGATTGCCAAATGAGGTCCAAGTGAGCATACTTAATCTTTCAGTATAGTTTTAACTGAAATAGTTTAATTAACATTTAAAACAAAACAAAGTTCAGATAACAGCGAAAGATTTTAATAGCTTCAATAATTTGTGTTTTCGAAATTTGTTTTTATTTTCTTTTCACTTTTTCTTCAATTTTAGTCCGTTTGAGTGGTTTATTATAACCAAAGACAGATTCTATTAGTTTTAGAATGACTTTTCAGTAAATTTAGCAACAATTTTTTGTTAGAAGCTAATGGTTTTTAAAACATTTGTAAATATTTGGTTTAATAAGTTTTGGTTAATTTTGGAACTTCGCCTCATTATTGCTTCTTTTTTTCAACTTGCTACCTAGTCTCTTCAAAATAAAATACTATCTTCTTTGTGGTAATGAAAAAGTAATTTCGTGTAATGGAGATTTTTTCTGACTAAATTTTGACGTTGTTACCAGGTGCTTTTAAATTTGGATGTTGAATTTTTGCCGTATTTTTTTTTCTTTTTGCTTATTTCGTTGTTTAATTTTTCTCGTGTATTCTCATTAATAGTGTGAGATCTCGTGAGCACTTTAATGAGGTATGGCATTATGTAATTAATTTAGTGGTTTGTGTACCGATTTTTTTGAACTCAAAGATCTATTTTTGATTACCATTTAATTTGGTTCACCGTTATGTAGATGAGCGCGGGTCGGAACATCATGTGCGAAGGCACATTAACGAGCCTCCTTTTTGTTTTTTTTTCAGTTTTATTTCCAAATATCAATCTTGACAGAAAGAACAGTATATGCTCTAAATTAATATGTAGTTCGAATAGAGCTCTTTTAAAGTACAATTACTGAACATAATGACTTTTCAGGTACCCCCAGGTTCGCTGTGTTTCGAAAAATTAGTCGATGATAATAAAATCAAAGCGAATACAAGTTCTCAAAAGATGTGTAATCATAGTTGTTGGAATTTTATAGTTGTTATTAGCTGCTATATCTGATGATTTTGACAAATCTTAATTTAAAAATAACTAATTTCCTAAACATTATCAAATTGGTTGCTTTTATAAAATTTTATCACTATATGCCTTTGGTAAGTAACGTTATTAGGTATTAATAGTTTTGTAAAAGCAATAGTGGGAAAATAATAATTTGTGAAAATATTTATTTTAAAAAAAACTCAGATTTTGCCGAAAACTCTATGTGTAATTTTATACCATTTTATTAAATATAGTGCTACGAAAAATTGATGTAGCTTCCACCGGGGATGTAAAATTTACATACTTGATAAACTGAGATTCCACTATTGTTTGTAATTTTGAGAAATATCTCAGATTACTTATTTGTAATCTGAGAAATGTTTACTTGCATAGTTGGGTATTCAAATAATTGTAGGCTTAAATCGATGGCGCAAACTAACAAATCAATTAAATTTTGGGGACTCAAAATAAATCGGATGTGATAAAATACTAATTTGAGGAACTTCGATGACTTATGAATAATAATAAAAATTTCAATATCAAAAAAATCAATGGATAAAATTTGAATTGATTTAGCTCGTTCCAATATTTTCAATTCTCAATTCAGCTCAATTAATGATTGGCTAACGGTCCGGCCAACTACGAATTCACTTACATGATGAAAAACGTAACCAATCTGCGATATCAAATCCATCCTAAATTGAAGCTTTCGGAATATCATTTTGTTTGTCTATGATTCCATCTTTCTATAAAATTTGCCAAATCTCTCATCCTTCGTTTATCATCCATCGGACCTTTTTCAGCCTGCATCACCATCTCTAGAGTTGATTGCTTTAAAAAAACATAAAAACCCTATTCCCAATACTATCATGCAATGTGTTTGCGTCAAGATATTTTGAGTTTCAATTGCTTCGAAAAATTCCCATAAATCTCTCATAATTTTACTCATATTTTTCAATTTTTTAGAAAATATTGTTTAAATTGACCGTTTATGGTTTTTGTTAAGTTTGATTCCAGCCAATTTTATTACTTACTAATATAGATTACAACTAAAGCAACTGAATTTAGACAATAACTTTTTATTCAGTTTTGTGTCTTCAAAAATTTTTCTTGATATACTTTTTTCAACAACTTGAGCATCATTGCATTCAAATTTTGAGTTTTGGATTTATTTTTGGCAAAGTTAACTATGTTTTCATGATCAAACTGAACTCATAGTCTCACTGAACTCATGGTGTTGACAAAAGTTGAAAAAAATTTTGAAAGATTTCGATACCGTTTTCTTATTTTCATGGTCAACAACCAATTTTGATTCAGATCAGCATAAGTTGTAAAATGAAGTTCTAATTTGGACACAGAACTGGACAATTTTTAGCAACCAAACATTTGTAAATTTCGAAAAAAAATCAGAATTCTGGGTTCAAAGCTCTACCAAATAATTTTTTTTTTGAAGTTTTCAAAAAATTCCGAAAAAATAAAGCAGCATGATAATAGCCAATGCAATTTTTTGGCTGTACTTGAAGAAGGTCAGATAATTACTCTTTCCAATAACATTAAATTCAGAAAATTTAGACAAATTACAGGAAAAACGTTTTTGTTGACAGAGATTCAAACCAGAATAGATTCAAAATGTTTAATCAAAATTGATGGTTTTCAGAATACTTAATAAAATATACCTTTGGGTCGACTGGCTTGAGTCTTGAGTCCCTTCGTGTGATTCTGGCGAATCTGTGGTTGTAGACTCTCTCCCTCAAGTCGCCAGGCACATTACATGTCAGATAGGCACACAACAGTCGGAAGATCTCTTGTAAGGTGCCTCTAAATCTTAATGCTTAACAGATTAGATGTCTCACGCTACCCGGGTCGAGGTGTCACCGCTAAAAATTGCTAAAAGATGTAAGATTTGCGGTGAATTTGAGTAAAAGTGTAAGATTTGCGTTCAATGCGATGATTGCGGTGAAAAAAAACTTTTAAGCGGTGAAAGTTTTTCTTTCAGCGCTTAAGCGGTGAAAGAAAATTTTTCACCACTACCAGCAGAATATGGTGAAAAAAATTTTTCACCGCTACCAGCAGAATGCAGTGAAAAAAATTTTTCACCGCTACCAGCAGAATGCGGTGAAAAAAAAATTTTCACCGCTAAAAATGCAAATCTTACAAATATTCACCGCGCTAATTTCAACGCTTATCTTATATTCACAGGAAATATCATTGAAGTAAGTGACAGGTGGCGCAGTGGATTACGAAGTTGGTGACACGCATGAGGTAGAGGTTCGAACCCTTGTACAGCAGTTTTTTTTTGTAAGAATTCCGGTGAATGCGGTGAAAAAAAAATTCAGCGCAAAATTCAACGCAATTCTTACAAAAATTCACCGCTTTCAGCGCATTCAACGCTAAAAGATGCGGGCGCTTTGCGGTGAAAAAAGATTTTTTTCACCGCTATTCATCGCTACTCTTACATTATTTTTTGTCACCTCGACCCGGGTAGAGGAAGCGGAACTTACTTTTCGGATGTTTTCCGTTTGCGCCCCCCCCCAGTACGTTATGAGCCCCCCAGTTAGAGAGCACGTGCCATTACATACTAAATTTCATCTAAAAATATGGCACGTGCGTCTGTGGGGTGCAAATAATATGCACCCACTAAGATGGGGGGGAGATCCGATTTTTCTACTGGTTAATATAGACGCAAATAAATGCATAGTAGAAGACAGTGACTTCACAGTCGATAGACTGTAGCACACAGAAATTGGGATAGAAGTATGTCAAGCTGTGTATTGATGTGAGAGAGAAGTATTAATCAACGTTTCAGTTGGCGGCAAGATTTGTTACAAATCAGTAGGTTTATATAGCATTATGTTCCCGCAATCATAGCTCAATGGTTGTGACATCAAACCCGAACTGTAACTTTTAAATCAAAAATCGTAAATTATCGGCAGTTATTCTTGACTTCCTTCACCCCTCCTTTCGGGTTGGGTCTCACCTAAGAGAGCCGCGCAAAACCTAGCGTGTTTTGTTTTCCCTTACATGTCAGATAGGCACACAACAGTCGGAAGATCTTTTGTAAGGTGCCTCTAATTCTTAATGCTTAACAGATTAGATGTCTCACGCTAGAGGAAGCGGAATTTAATTTTAGGATCTTTTCTGTTTGTGCCCCCCCACCAGTACGTTATGAGCCCCCCAGTTACAAAGCACGTGCCATTACATACTAAACTTCATCTAAAAATATGGCACGTGCGTCTGGGGTGTGCAAATAATATGCGCCCACTAAGCTGGGGAGGGGGAGATCCGATTTTTCTACTGGATAATTTATACGCAAATAAATGCATAATAGAAGACAGTGACGTCACAGTCGATAGACTGTAGCACATAGAAATTGGGATAAAAATATGTCAAGCTGTGTATTGATGTAAGAGAGAAGTATTAATCAACGTTTCAATTGGCGGAAAAATTTGTGACAAATCAGTAGGTTTATATAGCATTATGTTCCCGCAATCATAGCTTAGTGGTTGTGACATCAAACTCGAACTGTAAGTTTTAAATCAAAAATCGTAAATTATCGGAAGTTATTCTTGACTTCCTTCACCCCTCCTTTCGGGTTCGGTGTCACCAAAGAGAGCCGCGCAAAACCTAGCGTGTTTTGTTTTCCCTAAGCCCTTGGTGAGGACATCTGCAATCATGAGGTCAGTTTGTAAGTATTTCAATTCTAGTTCTCCCCTTTCTACAAGTTCCCTGATGAAATGAAGTTCAAGTGCAAAGTGTTTTGTTTTTCCATAGTGAGTGGACTGCTTGCTGAGCGCTTTGAATGCCTGGTTGTCGACGAAAATCTCAATAGGTTTTTGTACCTCAACGCTTAAGTCCTGCAGCAGATCTCTCAAGTGAATGGCCTCCTTTGTTGCCTCTACTAAGGAATTCCATTTTAGCTTCTGCCATTGATGTAGCAACACATCTTTGAACCTTTGTTGACCAGCTGACAACGGCTGAGCTACTACTAAGTTTGAAACAATATGCTGAAGTGCTTTTCCTATGGTCTAAACTTCCTGCTCAATCGGCATCGGAGAAACACTCTAAGGTTGACTTATCTCCCCTCATAAAAACTAAACTCTTTGACTTAGAACCTTTGAGGTATCTCGAAACTCTTTTTCCGGCTTTCCAGTGCTTTTCTCCTGGATTATCATCAAAAGAACTGAAGAAATTTGCTACAAAAGCAATGTCTGGTCTACTCGAGCAAGCTAAATAATTCAAGCAACCCACTAAATTTCGATAATCAAAATTTTTCATGCGCTCTTGCTCTTCACTCCCCTCCTGAGGGCAGTCTTCTCTTGTTAGTTTTTTTTCTGCAAGTGGTGTCTCTACTGATTTCCAACTTCTTAGTCCAAATCTCTCTAACAGCTTTTTAATATACTGTTCTTGGTTGATTTCAATGGAATTTTCCTTTTTCACAATTTTCATTCCAAGGAACCAACAAAGATCCTTTCAATAACTCATTTTGAAATCCTTAGACAGCTCACTCTTGAACCAAGACGAGAAGTTTTCCTGAAACTCACAGCTTATTATGTCATCTACCCACAAACAAACTACTCCTTGAAGTTGTCTTTCACTTTTCTTTATGAACAAACAACTATCATGACCCGAAGATTCAAAAGCTTTAGCTACCAAAAAATTCCTAAATGTAAGATACCAATTCCTTCCTGACCGCTTAAAACCGTAAAGACTTTTCTTCATTAAACAAACAAGAGGATTTCGTTGGTTGTCTAATTGCTCAAAACCTTCTGGTTGTTTCTTGTAATTTTCTTCAGCTATAGGTGCATTAAGATATGCCGTTTTTATATCCATTTGTCTTATTTTCGACCCTTTTTGAACACACAAGCTCACAATTAAACGAATTGTTGACAACATAGTCGTTGGTAAGTATGTCTCATGAAAATCCTTCCCTAAGACTTGACTATAACCTTTGGCCACGAACCTTGCTTTGAATCTACTTATCTCCCCCGTCGGACCATATTTAACTCCAAAATGCCATCTACTACCCACTAATTTTGCTCCATAATCCTCAAATAGATCCCAATCTGTATTTTCGCTCAGTGAGTTATATATGTCCTGCATTGTTTTCTTCCAGTTTTCATTCTTGATCGCCTCTTTTGCGTTTTTAGGTGTCAAATTTTGATCAACAATTTCACTTAAAAAACTTTTTCACTCATCTCTTTGTTTACCTCATGTTCTAGGTTTGCGCGTTCAATCACTCCGAAGTAATAGTTGTTCTCGTCCAACCTTGCATTCTTTGTTTTTGCACCTTTAGTTCACCGCGATCGTTTTCTATTCCTATCAGAAAAGATCTACTATCGAGTGCATGACCTTAGAAAATTCCCTTTTTCGCTTTTCTGTCTATTTCTTTTCTGAACTGTTTCTCTATGAAATGGTAAGCAACACAACCGAACACTTTCATGAAACTAAGATTTGGTCTCTCACCATACATGGCTTCATGAGGGGTTTGCTTTTTTGCCGAATGATAGCAAAAAATTTTCAAATAGAATGCCATGTTGAGCGAATAAGTCCAATAATTTTTCTCTAAAGAGGCCTGATCTCCTAAACATCTAGCAGTTCCTACAGTGACGTCTCAAAGTTTTTCATTTTTACCAATTTTTGTGGCGTGTACGCCGCAGAATTCTCAAGCCTGATTCCTTTTAGCCGAACAAACTTTTTAAAGTCGTTAGCTATAAACTCTTTTAAACCGTCTGATACTAAATTTAAAGGCTGGCCTACATCTGCACAAAATTGTTGAAAATTCTCTAGAATCTCGTCGCTTGACTTCATAAAGTAAACCCTACAATATCTACTGAAGCTATCAACAAATCCTATCGCGTACTTGTGGCCATTTACAGCCTCGGGGGCAATATGCCCTAACATGTCTGTGTGTGCACAATGTCCAACAATGCTTGTGCTCTTGTTCTGCAATTTTTTCATTTTGGTTGTTTCTTAGCCTTATTCAACTCACAAACCTCACATATATCTACCAAACTGTCGCCGATACGCATTCCTTCAACGTGTTCAACTAGTTTGCTAAGGTCCGTTAAATTGTTGTGATCCAGAGGCAGTTTTCCTTGCAAGTTTTATCAATCTACCTAAATTCCCAAATGAACAAATTTTTCTCCTGTCTAAATGGGTACTCAACTCCGCTTTTGTCAATTATGCTTAATTCTAATACTATCAAAACTTCAACTCCTGCTTCTCTATGTTTACTAATTGACACTAGACTGTGTGAAATTTCAAGTGTAAACAAGGCTTTCTCCGAGATAATTTTTCTGTTAACCTGATTACTATCTTTAACTAAAAATGCAACTGTACCTCGGCCAAAAATCTCAGACTCTGTTTTGTTTGCGTTCTGTGCTTTGCCCGAGAAACTATCATCGATATCGATAACCACTTCCCTGTTGTTTATCATGTGACTTGTTTTCCCCGAATCTAGCACTAGTCCTACTCCCTCATCATCAACTGGGCATAAAAAGAAACTGAAGTATTCTTCATCTTTAGCTAAATTATGTTCCTCATTTCTAACATTTCGCCTGGCGTGACTCTCAAACTTTTTATTCCTACATTCTGTAGCTTTGTGTACAAACTTATTGCATTTGTAGCAATGAATTACTTTGCTGGTATTAGGCTGTGGGTTATGAGGCTTCCGGTTATTATTTGAGCGACAGAATTTAGCAATATGTCCTAACTTATTATAGTCATGGCAGCTCTTCTGCTTTGTTAGGAAGACTCTTTCACTTGCGTTTTCCTATCACTCTCTATTCTTCGCTCAGTGTCGAAGTTGATCAGATCTTGCTTCAACTCATCAAGTGACTTATCCTCACTACCGTATTAACAAGTGTGACAAAATTATCAAATTCGTTCGGCAGAACTTCCAGTAGAACTGGTGTGAACATGTTTTACTCAAACACTCGTTTACTTGGTTAAGGTTATATTGTAGTTCCTCTGCTCTTGTTATATACTCGATTAGCCTTTCGTCGTCTCTTTTAACAATGCTAGTGAGTTTGCTGGCTAACTTTTGTAATCTAGGTCTCTCAAAGCTAAAAAATCTCTTAGTTAACACATCCCATGCTTGAGCCCCATCTCCTTTATATGGCCTAAGATAAAAAATGACCGCTTGTCCAGCGCCGAAACAAGCTCATACCATATTTGCATTTGTTTTTCTTAAAAAAGTTCTCTCACTTTAGCTATAGCTGCATTTTTTGGCTCGTGAAGCGTTAGGGCGTGTAGAAGGGACATAATTTTCAAAAGTGCTACTACCATCAAGTACCTTGTACAACTTACGGACAAATATGCGAGCTTCAAATTGCTCCGAAAAGTACAAAAAGTCCTCCTCTTTCCCGCTGAATCGGACACGTTCGTTCTTATCACTCATCTCTTGTCTAACCAGTCTATCAATTCAAAACAAAAATTAGTCTCTCTAATCAATTTATCAATTCAAAACCTTTTCACTTGTTACTACTCGTACAAATAACCAACTCTTAGGAGAACTAGGATTAAAAGGTCGGCAAACAAAAAGGTCCCACATGCACACACTACCCTCTTGTCTATGTCAATACTGGTCACTGAGAAACGGCCAGGCCACGTCCTTACGAGGTTCGACAGTAAAAGGATCCTCTGGGTCGGGTGTTATCCCTAGCGGAACCCGGGTTGCAATAACTTCACAGACTCAAGGGCAGTCTCTACACGTATCGCCCCTATCATTTTTCAATCAAGATATATCATTTTTCAGTCAAGTTCAACCATATTTGTAGAGTGTTCAAGTTTTGCGCTGCTCTACTCGTTTATTACAATGTTTTTAAATCAAAATCTGAACGTAGTTCAGCAAATCAGCGCTTTTTCAAAAAAATGTCCGGTGTTCGGAAATGCAAGCGCGTCACAACCAATAAGCTACCTTTTAGAAAAGTAGCTTTTAACAAATTTAAAACAATTAATTGTTTTCAATTTTGGTTTGGCACTTTGCCGGCACTCAAACAGAATTTTTCAAAACTAGGGCATGGAACTTCACCCTGCTGATCCTTGCTAACTACTCTTTTCGGACTCTTTTTGGATTTTCGTCTCTTTGGCCCTTTCTTGTCTCTTTGGCAGTGTCTTTGCTGTTTTGTCTCTGTTTTTGTTCGGCCGCCTTGCAGAAAACTTTTTGTTGCAGCTTTGCGTTTGGCTGAGCACAGTAACCTGTCAAGCTGTGTATTGATGTGAGAGAGAAGTATTAATCAACGTTTCAATTGGCGGTAAGATTTGTTACAAATCAGTCGGTTTATATAGCATTATGTTCCCGCAATCATAGCTTAATGGTTGTGACATCAAACTCGAACTGTAACTTTTAAATCAAAAATGGGAAATTATCATTCTTGACTTCCTTCAAAATACACAATAGACGGGAAGATAAATTTCAAGGTTCGAGTGCGATGCGCGATTGAGAGCGTAAATCTTTTACAAAAATCTATGACCTCCTGGAGAAAATTATGACAGAAAAGTGATGTGTTGGAAATTTTATCTAATATTGCGGAGAGAGAGAGAGAGGTACAGAGGGAGCAAGGGAGATGAGAGCGAGCAAGTTGTAAAAAAATCATAAGGCAATCAAAAACTTTTGTTCGGAACAGGTTTTTTGCAACTCATTTCGACTTCAATTTTTAATTTTTTCGAACTCATTTTTGCAATAAAGTGCTCTCTGCCATCAGCATCAGAGTATAGTATAAAAGTTTAATTTTTAAATGCATTTTTATCCATTTTGATAGTTAGCAAGCATTTTGTGATGAAAAGTTACGATTATAATTGTTTTGACAATTTTCATGATGTTCTGCCGATCTTCTTGGCACAGCTATTTTCTTTTTGTTACTTCTGGCAGTAATAATATAACAACAAGGAGAATCGGTAATGAGTATTCGCACAAAATGTTCCAACCCTTCAAACAATAAATTATGGATAAAATTTAATAAATTATGATTTTACCTCGCCCTCGATGTTAATCTCAGCTAAGTTTAAAAATTGATACGTACTTCATAGTACTTATAACGAGTTACTCTATAGAATGATTGCGGTGGCCAGTTTTAAAAAAATGACACCAGCTTTTGAATAATTTGGAGTATATCTCAAATTGTCCTTAGCTGCCAACTATATCACCAAATTTTCTTTTTTTAATAAAAACAAAAATAAAAAAAATAGCTGCTTGATTGCAAAAAATAAGCTGCGATAGCTTCAAAGACCTATGCTATCCGAATTCAAATATAAAAAGATATAAAAAATTGAAAAGAAACTTGTTAGTTGAACTGTTGTCAGGGCTGCAATTGATGCACACCTATGTCTAAAAATTCCCCTCCAAGTAAAATCCATTGATGTTAGGATATCCCCAATCGACCTCATTTCCAATTAAAGTTCGAAAATGAGGTTAATTAGTTGTGATAAAAAAATATTGACATTAAAAAAAACAAAACCAGGTAAAATAAGTATGAAATGGCGATTTCGCAAGAAATTCAGTCGTTGCACCGCTTGATTAAATGACACAAAAGGTGCAGAATTGATCTCACATGGCCGAAACAAAAATCATGATGACGAAATAAAAAACAATTACAGGACGGGTACCAAACACAATCGAAACAAGTGAATGAATTAATAAAATCCTCGATCTGACCATAATATCAATTGAACATTGGGAAATAGTGCCAAATAAAAAGCAGTGTCACAAGAACGAAGAAAGTAAATAGTAATTGTTTGTTCCAAAATAGATTCTAAAATATCTCTGGCTTGAGTTATAAGAGAAAATGGAGACATGAACAACAAAAGCTGTTAAAAATCTTGAATTGAGCAAAAATTGTTTTGGATTTTCTGAAGAATCTTGCTGCTTATGTCCTGAGAAGCAACATTACAGTGCATGAAAGTACCCAAAGGCCAACTCAAAACCAATAAAAAAACTAAGCAACAGAGGTTCACCTCAAAAAAGCAAAGCTGATGAAAATTTGAAAAAACTATTACTAAATTGTCAAATTTATCTAACATGTAATTAATCAAAATCAACTATTGGTTGTGAAACCCTGCAAAAATTACTAAGTTGCTGGGTAGCAGACACATGGTTAAAGATATAAGAGACATTCAGCAAAGTGAGAACCAACAAAAAAAAGCTTAAAAATTTTGGAATCATAGCACAAACAAATAACAAGTCCCCGAGGTTCATTAAATTAATAAACTCAAAATCAAATGTGTGCTGCTAAAATTTAACCTTCAACTTTTGCACGCCCATGTATTTGAAAAGTTTGATTTAACATACTTCAGGAAGAACTTAAAGTTTTACCCAGAAAAAAAATCGAAAGTCTAAAATTCTTAGCTTTTAAATTTCAAGTTGACGTCACCAATACATATACCTCACAAACGAGACCAAGACAGTATTTAATAATGTTTGCTTCTGACGTTAAATTAACACCATTTACTATATTCTCGAGATAAAAGCCAAAAACAACATGAAACGTTAGAATTTTGAAAATTTCATGAAGCAATTTGAATTTAGTTTATCAGATCATATTAGTACATATAAGATTGTAATGAATTTCATATTTTCTGGGCTTTACATGTTTGTACCGTTTTGAAAGCTCAGTCATCGTAAAAATGTGTGAACAAATTTAAAAGATTAAAACATACCTGCACAAAACGGGGCAACAAGCAATAAAAATTTTTTCGGTTGTCAAGACCAAAAGAATAGCGATTATAGCTTTTGCTAGCTATAAAGTATGAGCAATAGATATGGCAGTTATTAGAAACAGTTAGTTTATTAGGAATCAATGAGATAAATAAATAAAAACGCGTAGAAAAACAAGATCATTGTGAAAATTAATTCAGTCTCATCCCAAAATTATAGTTGTAATTTTTAATCCAGCATCAGTTCCTCATTTTTTGCAGTAAACTTGAATATGACTTTGCCAGAAGTTGCTTTCGTCCAATTAAGTTTACCTTGGAAATCGTAAATTGTTTTAAAACACTTTAAAGTTCTGTGCGAAATGAATACTCAATAGTTAGTGTTGACATTTTTAACGTGAATTTTGAACAAGTGCTCACTTGAGCTACCATAAGTGCTTGCAAAAAAAGATAAGTTTTCAGAGCTAGATTTCAAGATCTATTGTGGCTGGATTTGTTCAAAAAATAATGCTCATTTGAGTTTTTCTGAATGTAAAAGTTTTCAGCAAAGTTTTGATCTCTTAATTGGCGATTTTGTCTCTCAAAGTTTGATTTCTTCTTGGTTTTTCTTCAAGTAATCGACAGAAAAGTAGCTTGTACTGTTTTTAGCAAAACCGTGTGAGCTAGATAATCAATTAGTGGGGTCATGGTTTTTTGCAAAAATTAGTTTTTGGATATTATCTGGGCCGTTCTTTAGATTATCTGTCTATAAGAAATTTTTCTATCTAGAACTATTTCTCGATCTTCATTTCATCGGTTGACTACTATAAATTTGCGTTTACCTATCATTAAATGTATTTTCTTGAAGTTCAATCTCTAATCGTTTCCATTTTCTAAAAATATTTATTAACCTTTCAACGGAAATTACCAATTTTTAGATTCGGAAGGAAAACCGAATCTAGAGATTTTTTAAGTTGAAGAGATAATGATGATGGTCAGAGTAGTCAATTTCCCACTTTAAGTCGTTTCCAGAACTCTTCGGACGATTTTTGTAACAATTAACATGCTATTATTGTATATTTTTAGCTGTTATCACCGCTGACACTTCCACCCCGGGATTACCTGTCCTTAATTACTAACTATGGTAGCAAAAGAAATTCAAACCTTGTTGATGTCGCCTTTACAGAGTAGCGATGTAGAGGTTCAAAAACATAAAATGACTTCTCAGACATTTGACCCAAAATTTGCCCAAATGCAGATGACCCAGATCGCCCAACAGTTGTGATTAAAATCTTCTGGATTTTCACATTTTTTGATCTTTGTAGCACTTCATGATGAAATTCCTTCCTTCCGTAAAACTCCTGCTGGTTATGACTCCCATTAAACTTGGCAGGAATAGAGAAATCGAAGATGTAAAATCGACCAAGGCTAATGGTTAGCGATACTAGAGCTGCCAAAACGTAAAACCTAAACAGACATTTTAATTACCACTTTTTGATTAAATAATTATATGCCGGGGCTAATTAACTTTTTTGTTGTGATTATTAGCTAATGAAGACTTTTAGGATCTATTCTGTTTTACCCCACGCCCCCCCCCCCCTCAGATTAGTGGACTTTTACGCCCCCAGACGCACGTGCTATATTTTACATAGTAACGTGCTATATAACAACATATTATTTGTAACTGGGGTGCGTAAAAAACACTGGGGGCCAAAACAGAATAGATTCGACTTTTATCATTGGTCACAATTTTTTCAGACAGGTACCTACGACAGATTCGAAAACCAAAGATAGCCCAAAAATCCAACAAAAAATTAGGGGGAAATAATGACAGCCAGCGGCCACTATATACAGCCCTGCTTAACATTAAAATTTGATATCAGATATAGCAAATTGTGCATAAGAATTTTTGAAATTCAACCACTTATTAAATTAGTTTTGTTAGTTATACACCAATCAGTATTAAAAATCAGAGTTTAAAACCAATCAAAACAAATTAAATTAATGACTCACAACAAAATGAGAATGGCTGCCTGCGACAAGCGGTATGGGACACTATTACTCCTCATAACTCTAAACTTAAAAAAAAACTGTTCAGCAACGAAATAAATTGTTCAAATTCAAGTACAAATCGACACAAGTTTGTTCATGCTGCGATTGAATGCTTTCACATTACACGCAATTTTGTACGGTATAGTGGTCTATGGTTCGAATTAAACAGCATAATGGAAAAAAGGAAGTTATAAATAATTAAAAAGTCGGATATGGATTCTGAAATTGACTGGTATCGTAAAAAAGCATGCATTTGGCATTAGGTTGATATCCTAAAAAGACAGAGCGAGTCATGGAGTTAATTATTAAGAAATTTTCATTAAGTACTAATCCTATTCGAGACATTTTCTAAATTTTATGTGATAAAGGCAGTCATCGCAGATTAAATCTACCATAAAAAATGTAGACAGGATAAGAGGCAAAAAAATCTTTAAAAAATGATACTGCTTGGCTGATAATATTTAATGTTATAATCAGCATTAAGACTTTGTCATAATCAGCATTAAGTTTTTGGTCATTTTCGACCTTTTCTCAGCTAATAACTTTTTCTGACATTGATAACTTTTAAAGGTAAGAGAATTCATTTTATCGTCAATCTAAAGAAATTAGCTAATGTGGGTTCGCACATAATGTTCCGACCCCACTCATCTACACTATTGGCTTAATTGTCTACCAAATGAGGAAGAAAAGGGAAACAATCAAAAATGCAATTGATCAAAAATAGTTGGTGTATGAATAAAAAAATAAACATTGAAGGGCCGATGAGAACTGCAATTATCAAGACTACGAGACGAGACAAGCAAATAAATCAAATAACAACAACAAACATTATTTATATCCAAAACTCAATATCTATTTTTTGAAAAAAAAATTAAAAAAATAGTCGAAATAGCGTTTAAAAAACTTAAGCTAAACAAATTAATTTGCTCTTCAAAAGAAAAACATGCGATCAATCCCTAAAAAGACTATGTAGCAAACAGATAAAAAGAACAAACACGGCAAAGTCAACAAAAATTTAATTTTTTCAAAATAAACAAATTTGATTTATAGAAACGAATGACCTCTTTAAACAGGTGTATGTTGATTCAAGCCTCCATATGAAGACATTGACACCTGGCACTATCTAGAATTCGAATGACCTCTTTAAACAGGTGTATGTTGATTCAAGCCTCCATATGAAGACATTGACACCTGGCACTATCTAGAATATGTTGTACAAGTATGTCTACAAAAACACCCAATAAAAACGAAAAACAATTATTCATTTTTTTGTTTGCGATACATCGGTGTCGAAGCCGTAAAAAACGTAATGTCTTCCGTAAAAAGACATAATCAAATGCGTCATGTTTTGTAACACGAATAGAGTGATACTGAACCTCAGAATAAAGAGACTAGGCGAGAAGAAGACAAAATTATCTAAAAGAGCAAAAATGAGAAATACATTTGTATTTTTCGAAAGCACTTATTTTCTAAGTCATAAAAACCTTAGCTATCAACTAAAATCACTAAATAGTTTTATTTAATAAGAAAGCCGCTGAGATCTGAGTTTATTCAGAATATCTAGAGCGTCTACAAAAAGAACGACAAACACAGACAAAAATTTGAAAAAAATTATCAAATTTATGCGATAAACCGTGTCGATGCCGTCAAAACAATAACCAACTCACAAAATACAATGAAAATGTTAAATTGTGCTTTTCTGTAACACGAATATTATTATATGTTACCTGTGTCTAATGAGACTAGGTAACAAGTAGACAAATAGGACAGCAGCGTGCAAAGTTTAAAAATACGTCTGATTTTTTTTTAAGAAAACATATGTGTTCAAATTCATGAAAAACTTTAGCTTCAAAAGTAAACCAGTAAATAGGTTCCTCTGGTCATCCATTGGAAGCTGCTAAAACCTATGATTTTTTATTGAAAAAACCCACAAATGAAAACAAAATAAAAAATCATTAAACTTGCTAGAAGACGGTGTCGAACAGCTCAGCGCCAATAATTTGACAAGACAAAAAAAACTTCAAGGACAGAAATATGTCAATAAATCAAGAACTATTTGTGAAAAATCGTTCCATCAAAGCCGAAAAACCACCGTTTGAAACGTAAAACAACAGTAAAAACTCACTTCTAATCCATTAGAAAGACTCTTCGAATTGTCTTAGCCGAAAAGTTTAGCTACACGTTGGCGAAAAAAAAAGATCATAAGCTTTAGACAAAAAAAGATTTATTTTAGTCTATTTCTTAAAGTCAAAATGACCATAAGTCTTGGATTAAAAAACTAGATAGGTTTCCCTGGAACTCCTTAGGAAACCAATTGGACTTCTTTTTAGTAAGTTTTGATTTGAAATGTTCTCTTTCGCTATATCATTTGAAAAAGTATATACATTCTACGCTTCACGAGATTTCAAATGAAGCCACTCACAAACCTCCACGATAAATATATCGATCGTCCAACGTTGAATTAGCAGAAAAAGGCCCATTTGAATATATAGTTCCTCTCGCACTTAAGTGGGTCGGAAGAATAAAAAAATTGCTCTTATTCAGCCCATAAAAACCTTCCGGAAATTTTGCTCTCAGTTGTTTTCCTTAAAAAAACTTTTGGCAATGTCATACATCATAAATTAATTCAGTGCAGTAAAATTATTATACGATGTACTTAATTTATTCTAGTGTACTTATTCCTGAAGGGCATGTGTACAAGTCAATGTTATTTCACATGCTAGTCTGTTATTCCCATCTCCCATAGCGGGAAATTATTGTTCATGTTTGTTATGACTTCTGTAATACCAGTTGCCTTAATTCTCACTCTCTTAGTTTCGCACTTCGCGAACAGTTGCCAAATTTAACTTATTCTTCATTAACTGTCTTTACTAATCAAGTAAAGTTGACAAATAATTACCAAGCGATTCGCTAAGCGGATTCATTTAGAAATTGTGTAAAGCGCACTCGCCGCGCAAACTAGGATATAAAACATAATCGTCACTCGCGACTCAAGATTAAGTACGCAATCTCACCTGCGTACAACATGGGGCAGTCAGCAACTCAGAAGCGGACCCCACTTGGCATTGAACCATTTTGGGATAAACCTAGTGCAGACCCTCCGTTGAAATGGGAAAAGTGGCAGATGCAGGCCAAGTTAGCTCTTCTTGCGAAGGAAAATATTACACTAGACACTTTATTGGAACCAAAACCCGAAACAGTACAACTACCACTTGAACCTATCTACGAGGATACGATAACAGGATCATCGGCACAATCGGAGAGGGAAAGATTGGCGAGGAACGCTCAATCAAAAATGAACTGGGAGAATCGGTGTCAGAGACAACTGGAGATAGGAGCAACGTGTGGAGATAAACCGTGGGCACAGGCCGATCGAAAGACTGTGTCAATGCTATATCTCAGTTTGGGCACCGAAGGACGTCGAATTGTTTGTAGCCGAAACCCACACCTCAAGATGGACAGTCTAACAACAGCAGAACTTTGGACAATCATGGAATCAGCATTTATTCGTCAGCGCAATATCACATTTGATAGGTATGTACTTCTCACTACAAAACAGACAAGAGGAGAGTCTATCGAACATTTCTTTGGAAAATTGAAAGAACTTTCTGAAAATTGTGATCTCGGGAGTCAAGAAGATACTCTTATAAGAGATTTATTTATTGCGAATGTTAGATCCGGAAATTCAACGGGAATTGTTGCGAGAAACTCTAGAACCAGCTCAAGCATTACGTTTGGCCATAAATATGTAATTAGGTCAAAGATATCAACTACAAATTACAAACTCGCAATCTGCTCCGCAGGTTAAAGCAGTAATTCCTCAACGATCTTTTCGACCACCGAGTCAACGGCCGACTACATCTAGTTTTACTCGACCACCAAATCAACTCTGCAGAAACTGTGGTTTAACTTGGCCAGCTAATCATAAAATCAAGTGTATTGCGAGAGGCAAGACTTGCAATAACTGTGGTCTGCAAAATCATTTTTGGCGAGTGTGCAGGAAACCGAAGTCATCATCAAATAAACCCATCCGATCTAATGTTAACTCTGTTGAAGAAACTTCAACTGACCAAACGGTAAACGCCATACAAAATATGAATTATAACCCGCAATGCGAATCAGATTGCGATAGCTCAGATGATAATATGGTCGCCAGCATCGCAAGTAACGCAATACAGATAT
Organism: Convolutriloba macropyga; assembly: GCF_964194025.1. Classification (NCBI taxonomy): domain Eukaryota; kingdom Metazoa; phylum Xenacoelomorpha; order Acoela; family Convolutidae; genus Convolutriloba; species Convolutriloba macropyga. Next base: position 74,251,913 of record NC_134472.1, on the reverse strand, counting down.
AACCAAAGAACACCATCTTGCAAATTGGTAAAAACCATGTTGGACTTCTCATTGATTCAGGCTGTGTATGCAGTATTTTACCCGAGTCTCTTGCTTCGGAAATAGTGGAAAATTCTCCCCTTGCTCGATGGTTGAGTATAGCGCCTCCCCAGGAACTCGACATTTTCAAACGAACCCATAAACGTGATGGGTATGATACAGGCACCAATTGCGAGCAATGGATGGCAACTTGAAGAAGCTGAATTTGTAGTAGTCCGTGACGGGCTCAAACCACTAGTTGGTAGAGACCTATTTGACGCTCTTGGAATCTCAGTTACTCAAATCCCAAAAAATGAAGGTAGTATGGTCAACACTATCACATCCCAATGTCCATTTAAAACACGTATTGCAAAACAATTTCCTCAATTTATTACACGTATTGGTCGCTCAAAAATACACATTGTTAAATCTAAATTCCATCGAATTTTTCAACCAAAACATAAAAAGGGTAGAAGAGTACCAATTAATTTACAAGAACGAGTAAATAATGAAATTAAAAATTTCTTGAAGAAGGACATATAGAAAAATTGAATAACTGTTCTGATCAATACTTTATTTCACCTATTGTAATCGCAGTTAAACGAGATCAAACAATAAAGTTAGCATTGGATTCCAAAACTCTTAATAAAGCAATACACAAGAATAAATATCAGATGCCAAATATTGAAACACTATGGATTCCATATCACAAATAATAACAAACTACAAAACAGAACCAGCGGATAAAATATACTTCTCTACTATAGATCTTAAATATGCATGCAGCCAACTAAATCTACACCCTGAAACTGCTAAACACTGTAATTTCAATATTGTAAGTGGTGACATGACAGGCACATATCGTTTCAAAACGGGATTTTATGGTCTTACAGACATGCCTGCCGAGTTTCAGAAGGCAATGGATTACACTTTGATTGGCCTTAAAAATACATTTTGTTTTCTAGACGACATCTTAATTGTAAGTAAAGGTTCTGAAGATGATCACTTCCAACTTGTATTAGATTGTCTTAAAAAACTGGACGCAGATAATCTCCGAATTAACCTTCCTAAATGCCACTTTGCGAAGCAAAAAATCTCCTGGTTAGGATATAATATAACTCAATCTGGGATATCACCACTCGAATCTAAAACATCCTCTATTATGTCATTACAACCACCTAATACACTTAAAAAACTACGCTCATTTCTCGGTTCAGTCCACTATATTAGTAAATTTATTCCCAATTTAGCTCAACTGTGCCACCCTTTAAGACCTCTACTTCGTAAGTCAACTAAATACATTTGGACTGACGCTCATGCTCTACATTTTAATGCCATAAAAACTCGCATAGCAAATCATACAGAAAACATTCACTATAACCCCCAACTCGAAACACGAATCAAATGTGATGCTTCTTGCTCCGGATTGGGAGCAGCACTAGAACAACTAACAGTTGATGGTTGGAAGCCGATCTCTTTTGCATCAAGATTTTTAAATATTAGTGAAGAAGGTTATAGTATTAACGAATTGGAATTTCTTGGGGTAGTATGGTCCATAGAATATTTTAAAAATTATTTGTATGGTAAAGAGTTCACTATTATCACTGATCACCGCGCATTACTTTCTATTTTAAAAGAACATCGATCAAATAAAAGTTACAATAGTAGGTTATCACGATGGGTTGATCGTCTTTTGCCTTATCAATTCTCAATAGAGCATCTGCCCGGCGCGAAGATGGGACTAGTCGATTACATCTCTCGAAATCCATATCAACCAGCAAAGAGTGCTTCAAAAAATGATGAGGAATTTTTAGTCGCAACATTATCAAGCATACACTCTGATGCTCAATTACTTCAACAAAAACACAACCTTTTAGCTCATTCACTTAATAAATTATATATTGATATTGATGGTGAAAATAAAAATTCCACCACTAATACTGAACAAGTTTTAAATATAGATTATGTCAAACCAAATCCTCAAACAAAAGTTAACGAATTATTTGCCCCGCGAAACAATAGTTTAAAATTATTCTCAAAACAAACTTCTAACTTTGACATAAAGTCCGCCCAGCATGTACGCTTAACAAATGTTACTTCAAATCTCGCGGCGCGAAAATACAACTCTAATGTAACCTCCCTTAAAATCAATAATCAGTATAGTAAACACGCCTCGCCCGCACACTTAACTCATAATATTAAGTCACTCGCAGATCAAAAGTATAACTCGATTTTTATTCCCACCAATAGTATTAATTGTACTAGTGCACATGATCAGCGAGTACATTCAACTCAAAATGAATCAGTATTCGCACATACATATCCTACTTCAAAAGTAAACACTTCCAAACTAATTAATACCAATTCTGATCTCGCATCGCGAGTACGCTTTTCATTTAACAAATTAACACCCGCAAGGCATAATACTTTATTAAATACTCAAAGGACTCGATTGCATTCCTCAGATGCCTCTTTTGCAAAGCAAGTTACTAAATACCAAATTCATTCTAAATTTTGCGTCACATAGTCTACCATTTACAACTAAACCTTTACAAATTGAGTCTCAAATGCCTGTAGAAACAGGAAAAGCGTCACTCGCTTACCAAAATACTCCTAAATTTGCTCCAATAAGTCATTCTCACTTGTCAATCAAAAATCAGTCTCAAATTCCTACCTTCTTTAGTAAGCCACACTCAAATACTTTAAATAACTCACGTGCTCAATTAACAAACATCAAATAAGTGCTTTTTGCCCAAACTGAACCTGAAATTCAGTTGTCTTCCTCTTTGTCAATTAATTTAATTGAAAAAACTCAACTCTCATCAACAATAAGTCAACAAGCTTCATCTCTAAAGGGAAAATCCATCTCATCCCGAACAACAAGAGCTTCGCCCCGCGTATCATTTACGGATAATGCAACAACAAGCACGCCACGCATACCATCATCTCATTCAAATCTAAGCACCCCACTCACGGATAGCCCCCAAGTAGTGTCTTTTGAGAAAGTGGTGGGAAAGGTGTTCAACAAAGGGCTAATCGCATCCCTAACAAGCAAGGATGCAGTTCTGAAGGAGGTTCGGGATTGCATAATCAGGGGAGATGAAGAACGATTAAAGGCCCTCAACCCGTATCTCCATAGCTATTGGCGGGACCTTCATGTGACTGGCGGATGTGTTTGTATGGACGAGAAGGTAGCCATACCGAACGCGCTCAAAGATGCACTCATTGAAGATTTGCATGTGAGTCACCCAGGTAGCTGGGGGATGGTATGTATGGCTCAGCACTGCTGGTGGCCATAAATGAATCGTGATTTGCTCGTCAAAGCAATAGAGTGCAAATCTTGCACTGCTATCGGTAAAAATTTAAAATCTGTTATTCCCGCTAAACAATTTAAAGCACATACACCATGTATAGTTCCGAACCAAGAAATACAAATAGATTTTGCAGGACCCATTACTAACGAAAAAGAACATGAAATATACATTTTAACATGTATTGATAGATTTTCAAAATATCCTTCTGCAGAATTAGTTGATAATGCAAATGCATCGAATGTAATAAAATTTTTAGATAATTACATACAAATTCATGGAGTCCCTCGTTCTTTAAGAATAGACCAAGCTCGTTGTCTTGTAGGTAACCAAGTAAAAAATTTTTGTATGAAAAAAAATATCACATTAATACCAGCTCCGGCGAATGACCATCGTGCAATAGGACTAGTTGAAAGACTTATTGGTACTATTAAACAACGCTTAGCATGTATAAAAGAAGCAAATAAAGAATTAAATTCTTTCACCATTAAAGCAGCATTAAAATCAATTATATACCAGCTTCGCATATGTAAACATAAAACAACTAAGCTTTCGCCATTCGAATCTCACTTTGGGCACAAAGCCAATACACCGCTTAGAAATATAAGTACTCAACCAAAGTCATCTGATCTAAGTTATGATAAAATTTTGAATCATTATTTAGATGAAGAAACCCTAACTCCTAATGAATTGTTGCCGGAGGAACACTGGGGAAACAGCCGTAGCGACGAAGAAATCGAGCGCAACATGTGCAAAGCAACAAAGGACGCCACCACCCGTGAACGTCTAGCAACCGACAATGAATCCCGTTTCCTTCGCACCACAAAAGCGCATCGTCCACTACCTCTAAAAGAACACGCCGTACAGTTGAACATTGCTCGGAAGAAACATCTTCATAAAAGATCAAAGAAAAATCTGGATGGTTTGTATGAGGTGTTGGCCCCAGGATCGGTGGTACAAAAGACCGATCAATACACTACTGTCATTCGCGAACCGGGGAAAATGGAAGTAACAGTGCGCAATAGTGATATTGCCAAATTTGGTACTCGGGAAGAACGGAAAACAAAATCAACCGAATATATTAACCGTCGAGGACCCCGCACGCATGAGAAGACAACTGAGGCTAAGATACTTAGCCACATAAAAGAGTCCACGCGCATACAAAGGGGAGACCGAAAAATGAAGCATCGCAAGCGAGAAACTGGTAGCGGTGTCTCATCAAACAAATCAAACATTGCTCGCGCAATGCGAGTACTTATGCCCAAAATTCCGGAAAATTTCGCTCCCCAAGTATTACCCGAAATTCCCGAGGCTGCTCCCGAACAGCAAATCATAACTGGAGAAGTATTAATCGCACCCCCTCCTACAAATTACCAACCAGAAGTAATCTTGTCATCTCCATCGGCTCCAGCAATAGCATTACCACATATACCGACAAGAGCAACAAAACGGACTAGAAAAAGTCCTAAATATTTTGGATACGATAAAGAAGACTCGTCTGGTGAATCCACTAATTCGTGTCCCCCGAACTTTGCTCCACCCCGCAGGAAACGACGCGTAGCAGATATTGAATCGATACAACCTTCGGTTGTACAAACAATTGTTGACACAAAAACGCGGGTTGAACCCATAGAAAATGAGTTTCCATCGCCTATCATAGCACAGGTATCACCAACAGGCCTCCGCATACAACCAGCGGATCACAGTACATCAAATGAGCTCATAATTGATGAAGAAGACATGTGAAAACTTTGAATAATTAAAACTTGATACATTATTAATTATGACTAGCTATGATAACCAGTAAATATATTGTTGATACTATTTAACCGGTGAATAAGTCTTAATATTATTCATATTGTTATTAAAATTTTATTTTACGCAATTTTAATTTTCATTGAAGCGGGAGAAATGTCATACATCATAAATTAATTCAGTGCAGTAAATTTATACGATGTACTTAATTTATTTTAGTGTACTTATTCCTGAAGGGCATGTGTACAAGTCAATGTTATTTCACATGCTAGTCTGTTATTCCCATCTCCCATAGCGGGAAATTATTGTTCATGTTTGTTATGACTTCTGTAATACCAGTTGCCTTAATTCTCACTCTTTTAGTTTTGCACTTCGCGAACAGTTGCTCAGTTTAACTTATTCTGCATTAACTGTCTTTACTAATCAAGTAAAGTAGACAAATAATTACCAAGCGATTCGCTAAGCGGATTCATTTAGAAATTGTGTAAAGCGCACTCGCCGCGCAAGTTAGGATATAAAACATAATCGTCACTCGCGACTCAAGATTAAGTACGCAATCTCACCTGCGTACGACAGGCAATTCATTGGTCCCATTATAATTTTCTTGATTTTATTGGTAGTTCTGATAATTGAGAGTTTAGATGTCTAGGTGTTTCGAGTGTATGCCAATTAAAAAATGGGAAACGGTTTTTTTTGTTCTAGTAAAAGGCATAAAAGCCGTCATTTTGTGTTCAGTGGTTAAGAACTGTTGTTCTTGAAAAAAAAACAGTTTTTTTCCAAAGCGACACAGTTTTTTATTTATTATTACAATTCGAAAGAGGTAAAAACATTAATAATTCTCTGAGAAAATCCATTGCACTACACTCCGTAACGAAAAAGCAACATGATTTAGTAGTAAACTCAGTAGTCGTAACCTTCAGAGAACAGACCGCGCTGAAGTTGTTTGCAAGTCCTCACTCAAGGTTTTTCGGGCATTTATTTAAGTTATGGAGACCAAATTGGCGACACCTTTTAAAAGATTTTGACATTAAGATCTTTATTTTGCGTAGCTCATTGTTTATAGACTGCAGGAGTGTTTATGGAAAGATTGAAATAGAACACTCATGGTTTTTTGACAGTAATTTTCATCCAATTGAACAATTTCTTGGCTCTTTTTGCTGTTCATTCAGTTTTTTAAACAGTTTACTCCATTTTTGCATCATAGTCTTTTATATATTTGACTGTTTCTTTTTGTAAAGTATCTGCTATACACAGTTTGTCTTGATGACATAAATAACAAAAATTTCAAAATCAACATTGAGTTCAGCTTTTTTCAAGTTTCAAAAAAATTCTCCAGTTTTGATTCCTGAACTCGAGGAACAAAGAACAAATAAACCTTTCTTTTCTTTTTTGAGCTTGCATGGGGTCCTTAGACAAGAGAGTCTTGACCGCTCTTACTGTTTTCTTCTTTGCTTTAGTTTTCTATGTTAAGCAAATTTTCCGTAAGCTGTTATATTAACTGTTCGCATTTTTTTTACTTCTGGTTTTAAAAATTGATTTTCATTGCCTTAATAAAAAAAGTGTTCACAATATGTATTGGCATTATTAATTCTTCTCCTAATATGAGAAATGATTTTCCGTCGCAAAAATAATGCCGGAGAAACAAACGCAACTGCAATTTTAACTTTTCTTGTCGAAATTTCTACTTTCTGAATTGCTTCTTCATTTGGTAATGAGTTATGTATATTTTTAAAAACTGAAACTATTCTTTTTGTGTTCATCGGCGTTTGCGTACATTTTTTGAACTTCTTGAGTTAAAATGCTTATTCTAGCTCTAATTACGAGATCTTTAATTTATTCAAAAGTTTTCAGTACTGCAAATATTACTCGATGGATCTCTCACAAACAATTGCGGCTATTAAAAAATAGATAAATGCTTAGATAATTCCAATTTTCTCTGCTTCATGAAAACCAGAATTTTAGGTAGAGTATTAAACTCTATTCCTACTTGGAAACTTTCTATCAAACACGTTTTTCATAGCAAAGGTCCATGCAATGTTGCACCAACACATTTGGGGGGCAAAAAACTATTTCTGATCTTTTACGCCCTCGTTCAAACTTACTAAGAGACCTGTTTTTCCTGCAGATTTACCACAAAAGAGTTAGTATAGGCGGTATTTTTTAATGTAAAAACACAAAAACTTGAATGGATCATTAAGTTTAAGAGCAAGCTATCATTACGTTCACATTGGTTTTTCTTCATTTTGTTTCAACATTCCGGTTTCCATCTGATTGCCTATATATTAGCATCATACTAGAAATATTTATCTGATCGCAATTTGAAAATTAAATTGCTACTTATCGGAAGGAACCCAATGCGGTACATTATAAGCGCCCGTTACGCGCATCCATTCAATTCAACTGCATTGAGAAGTGATTAGAATTTCGCCAACCGGGCTGCTTTCCATGTAAAGATTGTGACTATAGCCGGACGACCTATGTTTACTGTGCAGGGAGGGGGGGGGGGCATGAAAATTCGTGGGCATCAGTGGTTCGTGAGTAAACGAGCCAAAAAAGGTAATTTAGCAAATCTACGCCCGTACAGTGCTTGGTGGATGATAAAAGTGGTTGGATCTATAATTTCCAAACATAAATCAAAAGGACAAATTTCTCTCGAACCAAGGCGAGGCCAATTAATTAAAGGGGTTATAGCATAGATACTCTTAATGGGTGTAAAAAACCAACTCGTGCTCAAATCCGCGAGCTTCCAGGTGGTAGTCTGACATTAACCAATAAGCTACACATGCTTTGATATCTCACAATTTTTTTAAAATCATAAATTTAGGGTATGCTTGATTGGGGAAATCATGTTTGAAATCATTTCTAAGTTCAGTCGATTCTCAGAAAGTTTTCTTAGGATAGCTTTTATTTAAGCAACAGACCTAATTTCTCAAATAGTCACTCCAGAGCGAACGAATGTTCTAGAACAAAAGCGCAAAAACGATCGAGTAAAAATTTTACATACAAAAAGACAGGCACGTTTACAGAACAAAAGCCCAAAAACGATCGAGTAGAAATTTTATAAACAAAAAGACAGGCACGTTTACACCACAAAAGCCCAAAAACGATCGAGTAGAAATTTTACATACAAAAAGACAGGCACGTTTACACCACAAAAGCCCAAAAACGATAGAGTAGAAATTTTACATACAAAAAGACAGGCACGTTTACACCACGAAAGCCCAAAAACGATCGAGTAGAAATTTTACATACAAAAAGACAGGCCAAAAACGATCGAGTAAAAATTTTACATACAAAAAGACAGGCTCGTTTACAGAACAAAAGCCCAAAAACGATCGAGTAGAAAGTTTACAAACAAAAAGACAGGCACGTTTACACCACAAAAGCCCAAAAACGATTGAGTAAAAATTTTACATACAAACAGACAGGCCAAAAACGATCGAGAAATTTTACATACAAAAAGACAGGCCAAAAACGATCGAGTAGAAATTTTACAAACAAAAGACAGGCACGTTTACACCACAAAAGCTCAAAAACGATCGAGTAGAAATTTTACATACAAAAAGACAGGCACGTTTACAGAACAAAAGCCCAAAAACGATCGAGTCGAAATTTTACAAACAAAAAGACAGGCACGTTTACACTAAAAAGCCCAAAAACGATAGAGTAGAAATTTTTACATACAAAAAGACAGGCACGTTTACACCACAAAAGCCCAAAAACTATAGAGTCGAAATGTTACATACAAAAAGACAGGCACGTTTAACCCACAAAAGCCCAAAAACGATCGAGTAGAAATTTTACATACAAAAAGACAGGCACGTTTACACAAAAACCCAAAAAGGATAGAGTAGAAATTTTAGATACAAAAAGACAGGCACGTTTGCAGAACAAAAGCGCAAAAACGATTGAGTAGAAATTTTACATACAAAAAGACAGGCACGTTTACACCACAAAAGCCCAAAAACGATCGAGTTGAAATTTTACACACAAAAAGACAGGCACAATTACAGAACAAAAGCGCAAAAACGATCGAGTAGAAATTTTACATACAAAAAGACAGGCACGTTTACACCACAAAAGCCCAAAAACGATAGAGTAGAAATTTTACATACAAAAAGACAGGCACGTTTACACCACAAAAACCCAAAAACGATAGAGTCGAAATTTTACATATAAAGACAGGCACGTTTAACCCACAAAAGCCCAAAAACGATTGAGTAGAAATTTTACATACAAAAAGACAGGCACGTTTACACCACAAAAGCCCAAAAACGATCGAGTTGAAATTTTACACACAAAAAGACAGGCACAATTACAGAACAAAAGCGCAAAAACGATCGAGTAGAAATTTTACATACAAAAAGACAGGCACATTTACACCACAAAAGCCCAAAAACGATAGAGTAGAAATTTTACATACAAAAAGACAGGCACGTTTACACCACAAAAGCCCAAAAACGATAGAGTCGAAATTTTACATATAAAGACAGGCACGTTTAACCCACAAAAGCCCAAAAACGATTGAGTAGAATTTTTATATACAAAAAGACAGGCACGTTTACACCACAAAAGCCCTAAAACGATAGAGTAGAAATTTTACATACAAAAATACAGGTACGTTTACAGAACAAAAGCGCAAAAACAATCGAGTAGAAATTTTACATACAAAAAGACAGGCACGTTTACACCACAAAAGCCCAAAAACGATAGAGTAGAAATTTTACATAAAAAGACAGGCACGTTTACACCACAAAAGTGCAAAAACGATCGAGTAGAAATTTTACATACAAAAAGACAGACACGTTTACAGAACAAAAGCGCAAAAACGATCGAGTAGAAATTTTACATACAAAAAGACAGGCACGTTTACACCACAAAAGCCCAAAAACGATAGAGTAGAAATTTTACATACAAAAAGACAGGCACGTTTACACCACAAAAGCCCAAAAGCGATAGAGTCGAAATTTTACATATAAAGACAGGCACGTTTAACCCACAAAAGCCCAAAAACGATCGAGTAGAAATTTTACATACAAAAAGACAGGCACGTTTACACCACAAAAGCCCTAAAACGATAGAGTAGAAATTTTACATACAAAAAGACAGGTACGTTTACAGAACAAAAGCGCAAAAACAATCGAGTAGAAATTTTACATACAAAAAGACAGGCACGTTTACACCACAAAAGCCCAAAAACGATAGAGTAGAAATTTTACATAAAAAGACAGGCACGTTTACACCACAAAAGTGCAAAAACGATCGAGTAGAAATTTTACATACAAAAAGACAGACACGTTTACAGAACAAAAGCGCAAAAACGATCGAGTAGAAATTTTACATACAAAAAGACAGGCACGTTTACACCACAAAAGCCCAAAAACGATAGAGTAGAAATTTTACATACAAAAAGACAGGCACGTTTACACCACAAAAGCCCAAAAACGATAGAGTCGAAATTTTACATAAAAAGACAGGCACGTTTAACCCACAAAAGCCCAAAAACGATCGAGTAGAAATTTTACATACAAAAAGACAGGCACGTTTACACCACAAAAGCCCTAAAACGATAGAGTAGAAATTTTACATACAAAAAGACAGGTACGTTTACAGAACAAAAGCGCAAAAACAATCGAGTAGAAATTTTACATACAAAAAGACAGGCACGTTTACACCACAAAAGCCCAAAAACGATAGAGTAGAAATTTTACATAAAAAGACAGGCACGTTTACACCACAGAAGTCCAAAAACTATCGAGTAGAAATTTTACATACAAAAAGACAGACACGTTTACAGAACAAAAGCGCAAAAACGATCGAGTAGAAATTTTACATACAAAAAGACAGGCACGTTTACACCACAAAAGCCCAAAAACGATAGAGTAGAAATTTTACATACAAAAATACAGGCACGTTTACACCACAAAAGCCCAAAAACGATAGAGTCGAATCTTTACATACAAAAAGACAGGCACGTTTAACCCACAAAAGCCCAAAAACGATCGAGTAGAAATTTTACATACAAAAAGACAGGCACGTTTACACAACAAAAGCCCAAAAGCGATCGAGTAGAAATTTTACATACAAAAAGACAGGCACGTTTACATTACTTGCTTCAAATTCCGTTCGAGAGAAATTAGAAATCGTACTTCACGCCATGAACTTATGTCCTCAGCACGTTCAGAAATCCCATACTTGGAGACTAAAAAGGCTCTCAGAAAACTGCTCAGCAAATGTATGTTCAAGGGCTTTAGCATCTCATCCGCTTTCTCAAGCCAAGAAGTCATGAAAAGTCGTGCTGGCCAGAAAAAAAGATCAGATAAATATCGGTAAAAAATCGGACAAAAAAGACCCTCGGGACTAATATAATTGCTTGTTTGTTTGACCCTCGGGACTAATATAATTGCTTGTTTGTTTGACCCTCGGGACTAATACAATTTTGTTTGAGAGAACTAAAAATTTTCTGACTCATACAAGAAGCTCAGTAGTTTTGTAAAATTTACGCTTCCACATTGTAAGCTAAAACTGAGTATGAGATCTTTTTAAAAACATTTTGAATGTATTATAAGAATATATAAAGAGGAGAAAATGAATTGAATACAGAAACTAAATGAGTACGAGAAACTATCAGACAAAAATATTTTTAAAACATCTTTCAACACCACCTGACATAAAATAAAGCACACAATTCGGACGATAAAATCACATCAAAGCAAATTCTAATCACCATCATTACTCATTGTTCAAATGGCGATCGTGTAATATCAGTTTGAGTTTTCAACTATGTTGAGGATCTTGGCTCCGAGTCTTTTGGAGTCGAGTGTCTTTTTCACGTAGAACAGAATGTAGGCTTGAGATTGTTTGATATCTTCTTCCGTGCATCGCTCGGGTTTTGCATCGTTAAAGTGAACCCAGAACTGAGAAGTGTGGTTCCAACAGTAGGCAGTATAATGTCCGGACCTGAAGCCGCTTCCGTGGTGTCTCACAACCGCTTGTAATGAATACAAAGCCGATTCCTTGCTGTCTTTACCCATATACTCCGACAGGTCCAATTCGAATGGGAAATCAACATGCGTGTTTATCTTCCCTCGCCCAGTTCTGCCGAACCACCGGAACCTCTTGAAGTGAACGGTGAGCACCATTGGCAGCTTGGAAAATATGAGACGTTTCTGAGCATCCGTCAAAATTTGTTTTCTTCGTAATCTTTGGTTCGATTTGCACACCTCACAATTGTACACCCGGCCCAAGTCCTCTGTGTTGGTAAAATTCGCCAACATTTCGTAGACGTTACAAGTGTCCATTTTAGAACATCTACTGCTTTGGAATCGTTCTGGGAACTCTAGCGGCAAATCTGAGAATCTTTCTAGAACTTTTCTTTCAGAGTTGCATTTTAGACAGCTAACTTTGCTAGCGATCTCTCCATAAAACAGGTTATCAATTCTAAGTTTCGCATGTGGTGAATACCCTATTAATTCTCTTTCTATTCGATCAAGGAACACTTGAAGAAACTCCTGAGCGTCTTGTTGAGCATGACCTCTCAAAAATGGAATGGTTTTCCACACACTGTGTAACAACCCAAAGGGTGCTACTAAGTGATGTTTACCCGCCCACATAACTCTAAGTAAGGCATGTAACTCTTCAGATAAAACCACATCACTGCTTTCGTCGTCAATTTCGGAACAGGTCTCTGACGTATCTAAAGATGAGTCGATTACAGGCGGAGGCATGCTGTGACGTATAGCTGCCGCTAACGAAGTAGAACCACCTTCAAGCCCATTGCACGTTTTACGACTCACTAACTGATAACATTCTGAAGTTGACATTCGCTTGATTCTTCGACGCGCTATACTAGAAGCAGCGCTGTCAGAACATATCGATTCTTCCGTTTCTTGGGTAAGACGAGAGAGCTCTGATTCCAGTTCAATCGTCAGCGGGCTTTCGGATAACCCATCGTATTTATTCAAAGGAGTCGGCGAAACCGGTGGCGAAGAGAATCCGGATATATTGAGACGAAGGAAAAACTCAGTGAATGGCAGAAGGTGTCCTAAGACTTGAAGTACGGAATTAAGGTAGCAAGTATTCCCCAAATTTCGCAATCCCAGGATTCCAGGTGTTAAAGCTATTTTCGGTCTCTTCTTTACCGGTTCTTGAACAGATTCTACGCCTGAATCTACGTCTTCTACTTTGTTTACTGAAGATGTCTCATCAGACGTTGAATCGTTTTCAGGTTTCGGTTCCACATCCTTGGTCAAATTTTTCCTCTTTTTCGACTTGAGCAGTTCGGCTAATCGGCCACTTGGGGATACTGGAATATTCCTATTGAGTTTCTCTAGTTTCCGTTTGTGTTTCTGGAATGTAGTACTTTCTTTCCACATGTAGTAGTACCTCTGAATTGAAGATACCCTCCATTGTCTTAAGGCATTCAGCATTTTGTCCTCTTCTTTGATTTTCTTCTTTTGGCCCTAGAATGTTCTGAATTTAATCACACTCGAAAATATTTGTGAAAAATCAGTTTGGAATATTACGATCCATGGTTCCTAATCCAAAGCGCAAAAAGCGCCTATATGTGTAGAAAAAACACTTGACGTAAAAAACACTTAAGTTAACTGATCAATCTTGAATAAATGGGCTCCTTTCGAAAGAAAATTTTTAATTTCGAACACTAAATTTGTTATTACCGCGACTTTCAGACATTTCGCTAAATGTTCAAAACTTTGTTCCGTTTTGAGACCACAATTTCTTTAATAGTCGAAATTTATTATGAACATTAGATAACAGACAGGTGAATGTATTTCATTACTATTAAGAGCGATATCAAGAAAAATTGAGTATTTTCAACTGAATGACTAAACTTACCTTGATTTCCGAGCGACTTGGCTGCACTGATCGGAGGACCCTCCCTGAACGGGTTTCGCAAACTGCGAACAGCTGCGTCTGCTGGGACTCCAAAATGCCCCGGATGATCTTCAAATCACCGGCTGCATTGTCGTTCAACACATAGTCGTCACAGCCGTAGCAGAACACGAAACGGTCGTTCACCTAAACAGCAGCTCATCTTTATTCATTTACATTGAATTTCCAAGTAGTTCCTGGAACACAAAATCGTTTAATCTCGGCTAACATTTTTTAACAGGATGTCACAGGATTTTAAAACCGTCACTATGAAGGACATTCAGGAAATTTTCTGATCATAGTTCGGTCAGGATTGAGGGTGAAAAATATCTTTGAAATATTTAAGTGCTATTTTAAGTTGAACAGAAGTTGAACTGAAAACAAAGAGCAAAAACGCAATGAAGTTGACATTTTAAATCCAAAAACTCGGCTGACGAAGTGTGAAATTGAGAGAGCAAATCAGCTGATGCGAGACCGAGAGGAGTGGACAGCTGTGCCGAAAACAATCAAATTCAGGCACGAAAAAACTGTTTAAAGACAGCACTCACACTGAATTGCAAAATTCAAACGGCTACGAATTCAATTACCCCCACTGCCCAATATTTCGATTAAAAAGTTGTACTCATATAAGGAAAACATAACCACAGACTCCGGAAATAACTCCAAGAAAAATCTGACCCGCCGCCAGTCTACTACTCACTGAACTAAACGAACTATTTATTTTATTATTATTCGATTTGAACAAACAAAAAACAGGAAAAATAAAAACATCGCTGGTAGATCGCCAGAAAATAGCTGCAACAGCTTCGTAGATCTGTAGTCTCAAAAGATTGTGAAAGAAAGACACCAAAATAGAAACTACTTTTCATTAAAAACTGAAACGTTATATTTTGATTAGGAACCTGTTTAACTTACTGCTGCTTCTATTAACTGTCCTCAATTACCCTTCGATTACAGTGACACGTACTCTTTGAATTGAAGTAAAGAAAAGTTAATATCAAAGTGAGGAAGTCATTTTTGAGAGTGAGGTAAGTCACGTTGTGACTAAAAACGTAATTACGCGAATGAACAAATAACTCTCTCTAATACGAGTGAAAAATGACGTCACGCAGTCAATTCAGTTAAAACTAACAGGCCCGCAAAACCATAACAAGAAAATAATTTACACGAACAAAAGGTTTGAAAGAAGTAAAGAATTCTGTTTCTCACTCGGGCTCCAACCCATGCCCCTCGTTTAACAGCCATAGATCTCACCAATTCAGCTATCTATGCGTATTGCAGTTGTCTTTTGCTCTTTCCACAGCAAATTTCTGAACAACGGCGTTTGTGACTTGCTTGTTTTTGCTATAGCGCATGCTTAATCAGCGCAAAAAATGGGCATTTTAGGAGCTTAAAAATGATGGTAAAGCGCGTCTCAAAACGCATTTATTACGCTAGGTTGCATGATTAAGGACCCTAAAACATGTTACGATAGGAGCGCTGTTGACCCTTGTGCTCAATTGCGACTGAAACTTACTAAAAAGGAAGATTAGACAATACGACAAACAGCTCAAAAATTAGTTTCATAGCAACTTTATGGATAATGGTTATAGAAAAATACTTCAAACTTTAGATTAGAAGTCCTCCAACATACGAGCTGCGCTATAGCCACAACAAACCATGTTTCTCAAAATCTCTTTTATCTTATCAAAACACATAATTCAGATTGAGAGCATCCCAGATTACGCAAACATCAATCTAGCGCAGAATCTGTAAAGCAAAACTTTGCAACACACACATTTCCTTTAAATACTTCAAACGTCGTTCGGGAGCAATAGAAAAAGCAGTAAATCCTCTTTCTGGGCGAGAATACTTTCAAGCCCTCATAGCCTCGTGGCGACTGCTCCTGACTAACAGTCTTTTGTTCCGGCTTCGGATCTCACGTCTACATTGCGCCTTTTATGTCGTTGACTTCTCTGGGTATGTTCGCTTAATCATGCTATTCAATGCGGCTCTTACGAATTTTCATGTCTACGAAAGGGAGGGTATTCGACTCGGGTTCGAACCTTCGACCCTCAGAATAGCAGTCCTCCTTCTAACCAACTGCACTATAACGATTACATACCACCGGTTCTCACAATCGCATTTATCGTATAAATGAATATATTTCAGATTGAGAGCATTTGAGATCACACAAAAATAAAAACAGTAGAGCGTGAAAAACTTAGTTGAAAGCTAAGAGTGTCCTAGAATAGCGCAGAACCTGCAAAACTAAAACTTTGCAGAAAAACACACGTTTACAATAAGAAATTCAAAATTAGTTCGGAAGCATTTAAAAACACGTAGTACCCAGGACAGTGAATCCTCCCTCTGGGCGATCATAATTTCAAGCCCTCTTAGCCTCGTGGTAACTGCACCTGACCGACAGTCTTGTCTTATGTTCGTTCCTCACCCATCTACTTTGAGCCTTTTAGGTCATTGACTTCTCTCGATATGTTCGCTTAACCATGCTGCTCAATGCGGCTCTTAAACATGCGCTTCGTGAGGCCCCTTAAACTTATAAAAAATTTTGTCCAATTTTAGAGCTCACGCGTTTAATATAAAAAATTGCATGAGCAAATGAACAAAAAGCAGATTTGAAGTGATTGTGGCATCATATGGTCGTAACAGAAATCTAGACGACGAAATAAAAACATAAACCGACGGAAGAATTGCTCTTGAACGACAGGCGAGGCAATTTAATTCAGGTACAGCAGCCTAGATCAACTTTTCTTTATGGGTGCAAAAAACCTTTCCCCCGCCAGGATTCGAACCACTGACCTCCCGATCCACAACCACACGCACTAACCACTGCGCTACGAATCTCCTACCACTGCTATGCTGCAACCGATTTTATATTAGCAACAAGCTTTATTTCGGGGTGAGAGCAGTAGAGATCACTCAAAAATGAAGAACGAAAGCATGAAAAAGTCACTTGAGAAGTCAAAGAATGTTCTAGAA
Source organism: Convolutriloba macropyga (assembly GCF_964194025.1). Classification (NCBI taxonomy): domain Eukaryota; kingdom Metazoa; phylum Xenacoelomorpha; order Acoela; family Convolutidae; genus Convolutriloba; species Convolutriloba macropyga. The sequence continues at coordinate 74,234,958 of NC_134472.1, read as the reverse complement.
GAAAAGCGCAAAATTGTCAAGCGAAAAATTTGCATAAAAAAGACACGTTTACAATAATTGATATGAACTTCGTTCAAGAGCAACTAAACATAGCAGGACACATCCTGACATACATTTGAAAGATTTTTTATTGACATAAAAATCCTGACATACATTTGAAAGATTTTGTATTGACATAAAAATCCTGACATACATTGAAAGATTTTTTATTGAAATAAAAAAACTAGACCTAAAATGGACAATAATCGGATTAGGAAAACCATTTAGAAAAAATTAGAAAAAAAATTGAAAAAATAGCAAACAACAATTCCTCAAGTGAACAAAAAACCACTAGCGAGAAATCGATTTTTTTGTTCAAACACCTTTTCTCACTCCACTTCAAAATTAGAGCAAAAAATTTTTAATCCGCAAAAACACTCTTTTTAATCCGCTTCACTCAGTTTTGGCGTGATAAAAACCATCACTTTAATTAGACTTCAAATATCATGAAAATGGGTGAACAGAAAAAAACAGCGCCCCAATACAATTCAAATTCTTTGAATTGTAAAAAACCAAGAGCAGGCCAATAATAGCCTCAGCTATCGCTTTGCGGCTATTAAAAACCATCATACAAAAAATAATCAAACCTCTTTGAAAGTTAAAAAATACAAAATTAACTTACAAAAACGTCTTTAGAACCAAATAACGATAAAAGAAATTTAAAACATTCTCATGCAAAAACCAACCCATAATTTGCCAATCAGTTATTTTGTAGACAACTTCGACCTCTAATTGAAATGTACCACCGTGTATAAAATTTCATAGCCCTAACAAACGCTGCATTAATGAATCGCAATTTCGGATCATTATATTGATCATTAGCCTACACTGGTAAACAGTTTTCAGCACTCAAACTATTGATAAGTTTCGCCTTTTTCAGTAGTGCATGAATTATACTTTCTTTCCAAACATAGGGACAAAGTAGGACATTACCCACAACACTCCCAAATGTTGAACAATTATTTGCGGTTAGAGCGTGGCTAATGAAGCTAAAGCAATGCTAGCCGGGAACCCTTCAGCTTAAACCCTTGGAGAACATTGTGGTTTGGTGGGCTAAGAGTCAAACTAAGCTTTGGACCACAGCTGAAATAGGAGAATCCGGGTAAAATCTGGATTAGTAACTTGCCCCCTCTTAACTGACTCTGCTTTAATATATTTTCCAACCAACTCCCTCTTATTATTGCCAAACAGAACACGTTCTGTGCTCGAGCCAATAAAGCAAGCCAGCAGTATTTCCCATTGCTCACGTTAACTCTCAATGGAACCGGATTTACAGGGGCAAAATCTACTATAGTAAAAACACCTGACTTCTCTCGACAATTGGGCCAAGCCTTTCCTTGATCACAGATTGGAGAACCTTCTTTAAGAATAAACAATTCAGAGGGGTTAGATATTCCCATAAAAAGATAGTGGCCAAATTGAATGCGATGGGTGTAGTAAAGTTGCAAATTGATATCATTGAAAAATGGTTAATGAAAACCTCAGATGCAATAATCAGCCAATTAACAGATTACTAGCCTGTATTTTGCCAAAAACAACAGCGAAACATCTCAGTTGCATTAGAATGGAAACAGAAGAAGAGCTCAGATGGAGTTGCCGATGCAATCAATCTATACAAACTATTAAAAATAAAATTTTACATTTTTAAACTTCAAATCGCTTATCTCGCTTCACCATAATTAATCTTAGGAGTCCTTTAATGACGTCAAAAGGGTTTGAAGTAACTTCCAATTAACTTAAAAGTAGAAATAAAATTCATTAGGAGTGAGGGAAGTCATTTGTGATTAAAACAGACAATCGAGGTCAGAGCTGATAGGACAAAACTCACAGCTTATGACACGCACTAAAGGTAGTAAAGATAATAATGAAAAGATAGACAAATTTCCTCAGTGAGAAAAATGTAAAAACAGAAAACGAACGTAAACGACTATCGCAGTATAGCTACCATTAGCTTACAGCTTCGCAGCCATAAAATTTTTTTCAAAAAGTGAATTTAGTCTTAAACGACATTCGATGAAATTGCACCAAATTCAGATTCTTTTCTGAAGATTCAGAAAACTTTTAAATGAAACTGTTTTTACAAGTTGAAGCTGTCCTGCTATTTTTCGAGGAAATCAGGAAATAAGCGTTTAACTTGATTCCTAAACCTTGAGATATTCGTAACAAAATCACAAATATTTTTTCAGTTATGGTCGCAAACATTAACTCAACAGCGCAAATTAATGGTAAATTTCAACAGCGCAAAAATAGCCTCTGACTAGGGCTGGATTTTCAATGTTTGTCTTCGTCTAGTGTCAGTTTCGTTCATCGCTGTTTTTCACTGAATCTTTTTATCCATAATTACTGATAGTAGTTAATCAAGAAATAAATTTAAAAAATAGATGCACATTTGCCTTTAATTTAGTCGTAATTCTTTAACTAAAACACTTGCATTCTTCTCTCGAAATTTTTCCGCCACTCGATTTTTAAATATGAATTAAAATGCAGGGTTTTAGTTATCAACTGAGAATTAAAAGCTCATAAAAGCAGGAACTATCTTCCATTGGACTTCACTTTTCAACAAAGACAAAGTTTCGACTTCGATCAAAAACTACATTTGAAACAATTTGATGATAAATTAGGTTCAACTTTGTATTTTCGTTTCAGAAGAATCCATTCACCAACGTCAATAGACCAAAAACGGAACAAAATATAAAGCAGATGGCACACAAATTTATGAATTTTGCGTGATTTTGGCAAAAAAAACTGGCAAATAGCTGGCAGATTACCAGAAAATAGCCGCAATAGCTTCGGAGATCTGCAAACAGATAGTAAATAAAGTAGACGAAAAAAGAAACTTTTTTAATAAATGCTGAGATGTATTTTAATCAAGAATCTCTAATTTATTTCTGCTTCTATCGGATGCTCTCAAATAACCCTCAATTAGAGTGACGCGCACTCACTTGAGCTTGTCTTTTTGAATTAAAGTAAAGGAAGTCAATTAAAGAATGAGGAGGTGAATTAAGTTGAAGTTGCATGAAAGAGAGAACAAAAAAGCACATTTGAAGTGATTGTGACGTCATATGGTCGCAACAAAAATTTCGACGAAATAAAAAAACATAGCAGGATAAATCCTGAACTACAATTAAAAGCATTTTCATTGACTAAACACAAAACTAGACCTAGAATGGACTGGAAAAACCAAATGAATGGATTGTGAAAACCATTTAAAAAACAGATAAAAAATAAAAAAAAACAGTAAAAATCAAAGTCAAAATGCGGCATGTAAACAAAAACCATTAGCAAGAATGGAAACTTTTGGAAACTTTCTACATTAAAATTCGAGTGAAAAAATTTCACACCGCAAAACCTCTCGCTTTTCCGCTCCACCTCCTGTTTCGGCGTGACCAAAATCACTAGTCCAATTTGACTTCAGAAATCATGAAAAAAAAACATAGCCGACTGAAATTCCAATTCTTTGAATTTTAAAAAAAACAAGAGGAAGCCAATAATAGCCCCAGCCATCACTTCGCGGCTATTAATAAACAAAAGCTTCTCCAAGAGAAAATTTTCCCAGAGTTTGACCAGGAAAAAATATGTCCTCACTTTTCAATTTGAAACAAAATCCATTTGATACTGAAAATTGCACGACATTTTGAAATTTTCCTAAATATATCTGGTAATTCAGATTTGAATTGAAGTTTGTCAGTTTTGCGCATGAAGCGCTAAGTTCGATTCCGCGCGAATTCTATGAACAATGATAAAAGTTCTCCAAGTTTGCAAAACAAAAATCTTGTTTAAATTGCTACATTTGTGTTATCAATTGGGATAACTCAATCAAGCATTTCGTATGCAAAAATGCGAGCTTGCTGGTCAACTTTTTGAATATAATTTTGAAGCTCTAATCATTATGCTTCCATTCATAAAACAAAAAATTCGTCCACCAGCAAAGAATTTGAATATCGTCCACCAGCTAAGAATTTGAACATAACCGGCAAACTCAGGGAGAATAACTGTTTGACTCCGACGAAAAAGACCGTTGATTCCCGTAGTTTAAGAGGACCATCAAGAACAGAGTCAAAAATCGGTTCGAAAATGAGATCCTGACTTCGTATTCTACCCTTCATTTTAGATCTGGTAATTAGGAGGCAAATCAACGGGAGGCAAGGAAACATCGAATGCTCAGTGGTAAGTGATAGCATCTCTTGGTGTCTGCTCACCGGAGGTCTTTCACAAACCTTCAGCTATGCTTAAACTGCTGAGATGTTGGTTGAGAAAAATTCTGCAAAACAGAGGCTGTTGGAAACCAAACTATGAAAACAATGTTTGTAAGTATGGAAGTAGCAGATGCAGAATAAATTTTCTTAAAACTTGCCTGAGCACAGATATGATACCGGATTTTTTGAAATTTCGTGTTCCTAAAACAGATGTTTTTTCGAATCAAGCGGTGCATAGTTTTCAACTAAAATTGCTAAGGTCGGAAATTTCCAGAGCAGCTGACACGCATCATAAATGTGACCAAAAGCGAGCTGTTAGTCGAAAAGTTCTCCTTAAGAATTTAGATAACCACCCATTGCCCTCCGTAATTTTTGTTTTGCGCAACCAAGTTCGCAACCATGTAGTTAGTTCTGAACAAAGACTCAAGGCAAAACTTGCCAAATTTTCGGAAAGGCAAGACAAGCCTCTAAGATCATCTAATGAGAAGACTGTAGTGGTTCTAGATGATATCATTTTGCCGGGATTCGTCAGGGACTTGCTCGCTTTTGGTCCAAAGCATCCAATAAGGGACAAGTTTAAAGAGTTGCATTTCTTGGCGGACATAGACAGTTTGATAAGGAATCTGCGTGAGAACAATGTACCAGGTGAAAAACTGTTCGAAATTGAAGCGGCAGCAAAATGGTACTCAAAAAACATCAGGGAAACACCTTAAGATAAAGCATTAGCAAACGTGCAAAAATATCTGCTTGACAACGCCCTGATTGCTGTTCCTTTTGATAAGGGTGTAGGGTTTTGTGTTATGAAAAAGAGCACGTATGCAGAAAAACTGGAAAAAGTATTAGATTGCGAACAGTTCAGCAAACTTGAAAAGAGTTGCGAAAAGAGTTGCGTAATGAAAAATGAAAAAGAACTAAACAAAGAACTTTTGGATGTGAGGAAAAAGGGAAGATACCGGTTAAGGTTTACGAAGCTTTAAGGTCCACTGGAGCACAACCGGCAGGGTTGTATGGATTAGCTAAAGTACACAAAAAACCCTCTGAGACCTGTTCTCTCTATCACGGGAAGTTGTTACCATAAACTTAACAAGTTTCTAACACCCTTTTTCCATCAGATACCGGAACAATTCTGAACTATCGTAGCTGTGCACCCTCCAACTAAGAAAAGCATAATACAGGGAACAATACACAGCCTCTTCCGAGCCCCCAGCAATTGGGAAGCGTTCCATGAAGCATTGACAAAAAATGAAGACATTTGGGAACGTAATCAATATCCTAAGCATTGGGTAGGGAATATTGCCAAGGATACAATTAACCAGCTGCGAATGAAAGAACAAAGAAAAGCATATAACGCGGGTGTAGCCGTAAAACAACAAAAAAACTGAAACAACAATTTGTATTACAGTACAGATGCAACATCTCCAATGAATTTGTAAAGAAGCTGAAAAAAATTCATCCTGTACACAAACTTTCACCACTCGGAAACTTAAGAGCTGTTTACCTGGCCTTAAGTCTAGCTTTGATAAAGACCTCAAATCCCACGCGGTTTATGAACTCACTTGTAATGGATCAAATCCATCTATGTAGGGCAGACATGCCAACATATTACCACAAGGGTTGCAGAGCATGCCAAGGCGGACGCACCGATGGGAATACATACAATTGAGTGTAACGGTGATAAAACAGCTTTCCAGTGGAAGATATTAGACCAGTGCGGCAACCAATCTAAGTTAATGACACTAGAGCCATTCTATATAAGAACACTGAAATCAGACATCAACACGCGCGACGAACACCGAACACGAAAATTGACACTGAAAGCTTAGTTGTGAGATGAAATTCCAACTCGAAAGAAAGACACGTTAAGAAACGAAAATTTCAACTTTACAATTGAAAAAAACCAATGTAAGTTTAAGGTAACTTATGTAGGTTTTTAATAAAAAAAAATGTCGATATGCATCTGCTACATCAAATCAAAAATGTATATTTGTTCAGATGTAAAGTTTTGTAGATACGACTGTAGATATGTAAAAATTCGTTTTAAATTTCCTTGAATAAGTGATTTTTAGTGATTTGCATTTTATTTTCTGGCTTTTCATTTTAGCATTTTGTATTGTTTATAACCTGACGATGAACCCAGAGTTCAAAAACGTTCGTAAGAAAGTTTTAAATTGATCATCCTTTTTTAAATCTTAAGTATTTCAACCAATGAAGCTTCACAATTATCAAGCTTGGGTTACTTCTATCGAATTCCACATTAACATTCTCTATTTAGATTAATTTGAGTGCAAAAGTCATTTTATTGAGTGACCTTGGCCATGTACGCTCGAAAAAATAATCACGCAATTGACCAAAACACCCAAACAGTATGCGGTAACAATTGACGTCTAGCACACGAATTCAGCCGCTAGGATACAGAATTCACCGAAAAAAAATCACTCTTTGACTAGTTGACCTGTGATCAAATGGCCGTAACAAAAACCGAGACAGACAACGAATTAAAATGACTATGGTACCAAAAATAGCCTCGAAATAGCGTCTCGGCTATAAAAAAATTCATTGCGCCAAGTAAAATTCAATTAACTTTTACCATCAAGTCACGCGTTAACATTAGAAATTTAACATACTATCCTTTAACACAGTAAAAGTTCAATGCTTTACAAGAAATCAACTTTCAGCCAATAATTTGTAGAGAAAAAGTCTACGCCCCACTGTTGCCCTACGCAAGCTGTGTCATTTTGACATAAAAATATCTATGTTTTATTTTTATTTAAAGCTTTAATGTTTTGTTTTGACCCCCCCCCCCCCCCCCCCGTTTTTTTACGCCCCTCAATTACAAATTATATGTTGTTAAATAGCACGTTACTATGCAAAAAATAGCACGTGCGCCTGGGGGTGTAAAAGATATAAGCCCCGCCCACTAAGCTGGGGGGGGGGGGGAACATAATAGATCTAGAAATGTGAATTACTAATGAACTTGTGATGGAGTTCGTCATTTTGATAAATGGGATATTTGAGAGTACGGATATTATTCGCAAAACTAAAGGGTGCTAATTTACTTTTTATTACTCAGTATACCTAATCTAGTTATCAAATTATGATTTCTTCTCTTTCAACGTACAAAAACCAAATGACTCAGCTATAATAAAGCTAGCGTTTCCGTAATTTTTGGGGATCTATTCTGTTTCCCCCCTGCCGCCCCCCCCCCCCAGTATTTTTTATGACCCACAGTTACAAATTATACGTTATTATATAGCACGTTACTATGTAAGAAAATAGCACGTGCGCCTGGGGGTCATAAAAGATTTATGTTCACTAAGCTGGGGGGGGGGGGGGGCGAAACAGAATAGATCCATTTTTGGATAGGGTAGGGTGACTAACCTCAATGGCAAGCGGGTGCATGGTTTTGTGGTAGTGTTTTAGAGCATGCTGCTGAACTCTTCTTCCGCAGGCTACACTGGGACACAACAGACACGCCCACACACTTTCTGTCGTAACACTACACTCTTCTACCTGTGAACGTACACAAGCTCCTTACCTATAATTAAGGTTTCCGCACAACCAACGCTGTTATGCAGAACGGCGAAATTAAGTTAGCACACATTAATTTAAGAAAAAAATCACTTTTCGGCGTAGAAAAAGCAAGGTCTGAAACCGTGAGTGTCTACGCTAGTATTCCCATATAAACCTGAACAAGAAAGTATTCTGACAAAGAAAACGCTTCAAATACAACTTTATATGGTACACTAGTTTAGATAATTTAGACCGCTTCCTTTAATTTTTGTATCAATCGATATGTAGCGGGTATTCGGAAAACTCAAAACGACTCACAGAGAAAATACAGAAAGAAGTTCGCCAATTTTCCGAAAAAAAAGTTGAGTTGCAGTTCACCTTACAGCTTTTAATGGAATACTGGCAAACTTATTTCTCCGTCCGTACATTTATCAGTTTTCTGAAACCTCGACCAATCAAAATTCAAACAATTATGAGTTGATCACTACAATCTGGTACTGTGCGCCGCACAGAAAATTCGAACATCAACATTCGATGATGTCAAAGCACGATCAGTTCAAAAGCTACAAAAATTGTAAAAGAGGCCAGAATTAAAGCGATTCAATTCCTAATGGATTGAAGACAAGAAATTCGTCAGTCGTCGGTCGAAACGTCAAATGGATTCTTTTCGTGAAAATTTTTGTTGTTTTCCCCTGATTTTTGAACAACAAAAAACAAACTACAGAATCCAAATGAAAATCATGTTTTTTCCTGATATTCAATACTTCTTGATAGTCAACGATATTATTTTCAGGCAACTACAATGAATGACTGTGTTGTGTTTCGTTTTATTTTTGATGAGGCTTTTCGATATAAAGTCTGTTCATTTTAGATTGATTCGCTGAGCTATTGGTATTTCTAAGCACTTAGCAAAAAAAATGAGCGAAGACAGCAACCCGCCAAGAAAAGCCAAAGATTTCAAGCAAAATGTCAAAAAAGCGCCAAACTGGGATAGATCACATGAATCATCAATCTATAAAAAACCATTTTTCTAACTTTCTTTAGAAAATGGGGTTGCCAGAGTTAAACGGTTCGAAAACGTCACTCTAAAACATTCACAACGTGGGTGTATAGAAAGCGCAAGCAAACTTTGTATAAAATCAACAAGAGACAGCACAGGAACAATACATTCGTCAAAAATTATTTATACTAGGGGACTAAAAATAAAATGCGTCAAGTCATTCAAACACGAAACTCAATTTGCAATTTATTAAAAACCTTTAAATTATCCATCATTATAAAGCGAATGTCCGCTTTCATAAACAGCTAAGAGACAACGTAAAAACAAAAGCAGGCAACGATCAAATGAGGTCCAAGCCAATAAAACAATTAACAAGAAAAAACTAAAACTAATCATAGGACACAAGGGAACAATCATAGATGCGACTACGTGCAAGAAAAACAAAAAAGAGGACAAAACGGACAAACAAGAAAGATCAAACTTCATATTTTTGAAAACAAGTGGAATCAAAACCGTTAAAATAACTCAACAAATGACTGAAAAGAGTATAAATGAGAACTGTGGGGGGGGCAACAGCGCGATGGGGGGTGGAGGCAATAGTGGGGGTGGGGGTTAACAGGGGGGGGGGGTCTCAACCTCTAAGAACCGCCCTTCAAACCATAAGTATAAGTCTCCAAAGCAGTTTGAGCTGAAACAGAGCTGAAAGGCTTTAAGAGCACTTAATGCCCGCTGGGCGCTACCTGTTTATCCCGTTTTTGAGGACGAAAAGTCAAAAGCGTCAGACGAAAAACTGGTCAAGCGAAAAATCGCATAAAAAAGACCGACAGGACTAATATAATAGCTACAAACTTCGTTTGAGAGCAATTAATAACGGAAATATCCATTCTTGAAGAACAATTCTTGAACCGGAAATTCTTGAAGAACAATTTGTGTCAAAGTCGTAAAAACGCATAAAATTGGATTTAGAATAAAAAACAGAAAAATCAAAAATCCGTTAGAACAATGAAGAACAATTTGTGTCAAAGTCGTAAAAACGCATAAAATTGGATTTAGAATAAAAAACAGAAAAATCAAAAATGCGTTATTGGACAGCCAAAAACACCTGTTCTTAATGAAAGTTAAAGACAGCCCAAGACAACGACGCAGAAAAGCTAAATTCAAAAATTCGCTAAATTTTTCTAACATGTCGCTTCAAAGTCCTTAAAACATAGATCTAAATCGAAAAGATCAGATAAATTGAAATGTGATTCATTAGATTAAATGAGATCTTGTATTAGTGAAATTAAACGACAGAATCACAAAACCGGCAACTAAAAATTCACTAAAATTTTTGAAAATTAATGGTGTTCAAATCATAACAGGTAGATTTGAAATTAAATCATCAATTAATCTAAAAATTGCCACAAAAAAGAGCCAATAAGACCTGTAATTAAAGCAACTAAGTGACAAGACAACAAAAAGAACAACATATAGTGGCAAAAACTAAGTTTCTCCAATATTTCGTTCAAAAGTTTGTTGAAAGCAGGCAGAGTCAAAGTCAATAAGTGCAAACGCTATAAAAACCGAAACAATAAATGAAATTTATTTATGCCTCTAAAGAAATCCAATGAGGTCTATCATTAAGGCTACTAAGTGAAAGCCAAAACAGAAACAACCCTGACACCATTTTTTTTTAAAAAAAATGTTCGTAATTTGAAAATAATCATGTTGTCAAAGTCTTTAAAATCGATAATTTGATTTTTAATCATTATGAACCTAAAGTTGTCCCCCAAACAGTATTGTTAGTTTCAGTAGCAAATTATTGGTAATATAACCTGATTAGTTTGCTAACGAAAATAATCGAAAGGTAGGTCGTTCAAATCTTAGTTTCAAGAGCTTTCATAAGGTACTTATTTTGCTAGGAGGCGTATAAAATCTTCCACATAAAAGCATCGCATAAATATCTCCTATTTCTAAAAAAATGTTGGAACCATTAAAAACGTACTTGCGGAATGTTAACATGCGCTTCAAAACGAGCAGTCTACCATTGAAAAATAACTAAATTGGGATTTGAGCGTTCATATTTTGTCAACGATATATATTATATACTGAAGGGCAAAAAGAGGTTAGCACTCCTATTTTCGCAAAGCAAAAATTCAGTTTTTGATGCAATATTACTCCTGAATATCAAATTCAGTTTTTGATGCAAAATAACTTCACATCACATTTTGCATACAATGTTTACACAATTGATCGCCTACCTTTCAGATAAAATGCAACGCTGATTTACTGGAAATCACAAAGTAAAGTTGATGATCTTCATCCAAATTACACAGTAAAAAGAAAGTTGTCACAAGAAATGATGTTTTTAGGTTTGTTCAACTGTGACTAAGTTTGCACTTGTGTGAAATATTAGAGAGAGAAAAGATTTAGAAACATTGTAATCTAGTGTCAACTTTCTTTTTGCTGTGAAATTTGGATGAAGTTCATCAACTTAACATTGGGATTTCTGGTAAGTGAGCGTTGCATTTTATCTGAATTTTATAGGTAGGCGAGAGGACTAATGTAGGGGATAAATGGCGTTAAAAATGGATGCAAAATGTGATTTGAAGTTGGAGTAATATTGCCTCAGAAAATGAAATTTTACTTCGTAAAAAAAGGAGTGCTAACTTACTTTTGCCGTTCAGTATACATGTTCACAAGCATTGCTTACCACTTGCCTATTCAGAGTTGATGACTTTATCCTGATTTCGAATCTGAGTGTGATAAAGTGATAACTTTTCACGTTTCATCAACTGCAAATTAATTAGCATTTGCAAGACTGAAGCAAAAAGATATGAACAATTTTTCGTTGTGATAACGATTGTTTGTTTCACTACAAAAACGAAGGAATTCATTATTTTGAAAATTGAACAAATGGTAAGCAACAACTGTGACTGTTCCCAGATTTGAACATGCCCAGCACAGGCCGAGCACTTACTTTTTTAAATCAATCTTGCATTAAAACCAATTCGTGTTAAATATTTTGATTGTCAATTGTATATCGAGAATCAGCGGGCAATAAAGATTCTCCGGGTAATAAAGCAAAAATGGAAAACGCTTCAATTGGCAGATAGGAAAAATTAAAACTTGTTCATTTTTTTAATAGTTGCAGTGGTACATTTTTACTTATGAGGACTGATCAAACCATTTCAATGCAAATACTACCGGTATTTTCTCACAAGTTTTCAGACTTTTTTGTTAGAAAAAGTGGAATAATGAAGCGTAATCTCAGTTCTACCTGACAATTCCATTCTCTGGGACTGACGATGCTCTGATTTCTCAAAGGGAAAAGACACACTCGGTTGATATGCTTGCACTCCATTCCTCACCACCAATCAAATATTCTCCCTCTTCTTTAAAAGTTCGAATTCGTTATCCAGATTCTCTGGATGTTATTATTAAATTACTCTTTGTAGAGAAGAGCGGCGCAGAATTTTCAAGAAGTCAAACCTTCAGATCAATCAGTTTCACAATTGCCGTGTATAGATTTAAGACTTCGTTCACTCCCTCCGTTGACAAATTTTAAAATAAATATTGCTCTAAAACTGTTCACACAGACAAACCGAGCTGACAATGTCAAAAAATGTAACTTTCGAACAGATAAAAAAGGTATGATATTTAGGTAAAGATCTTTCTAGGGTAGGGTTTCCAAAATTGACAACCAATTGACTCAATGGATAATGGAAATGATAAAGATGATATACTAGCTCTGGAACTACTCATTAAATACATATCTGAAAAAAAATACACTATTAATGCAGAATTTATAAACTAAAACGGAACTAGTTCCTCCCCTATCTCCAGTTGTATGTTGTTTTTACACACTTATAATGTTAAGTATTGACTATGCCCACCGCTTATTACTTACACAAACTATAATCAGAGCAATTTTGGGGGTCAACATCTCTGAACTACCTCACATAAGGAACAATCATTTATGCCTCTTAAACAGTTTAGGTTAATCGCTTACTTAGAAACCATTAGGACGTGATGCTATGAGAATTTAATCCCAAGAGTGTTTTACCTGTTGATCCCATTTTAGAGGACTAAGAGTCAAATGGTAAGACGAAAACCTGATCAGGCGAAAAATTTCTTAGAGCAATTAATAACCAGGATTCCAGTGGATCACTAGGATCAATTGGGTAATTTTATAGGGATAATAGAAAAATTCAAGTAAAAAGCGCAACAGAGAATGAGAAATTATTGACGAGAGCTCAGATGGCAGTAACTATACAACCAAGCTATAATATCAAAAAATTCATTGAGATAAGAAACGAAACAAAATACTACTATTTTTCATCAATTTTCTCTAAAATGTTTGATATCGAAGAAAAATAATAAGTAGCTGAAATGAATGGGCATTGCAGCATGCTCATGGTTACTTTTGAAAGTTTTAACATAACCGACTAACGTCGGGCGAATTGCTCTCAAATGACCGGCGAGCGGTTGGCTTCGTCAGTACAAAGCCACGGTTTAATGAGACTAGCTTTAGCTTGATCCTACTCTGCAACTTTTAGTTTTCTAGCCTTGTTAATAAAAAAATCAAATAAAAACTGACATTTTAAAAATTTTCAAAATATTTCAAATTTAAAGGAAAGCTTCGAGATTTTGCAGTAAAAATCTTCAAAATTATATATTGTCATTGAAGTTATGTCAAGAACCCCATCTGCAAGACTTGACAAGCTTCGTTGCCCAGAAATGATCGTTCAACTCACGAAAAGGACAAACATTCAAAAATTTTAAAAACAACCGCAAATTTTAACAAAATCTTGCTATAATTCAAGATACTTAAATCTTCAAAACCATTTCACTGTCGTGTCTCAAGAGACTATCCAGTATCCCTATTTCAAGCTTTAAATAGTTTCACTGGCACATAAAGATCCATAAACTTGGAACAATCATTTTCCGAAAATTTGAAGAAAATTAAATTTTAATAAAACATGATAAAGCGCGAGTCATTAAAATATTGATAACCATTTCATTAACTCTAGAAACTATGAGGCAGTTTATTATCAAACCTTGGAGAAGGTCCCTAGGAATCGGGTGCCGGATAATCATAAAAGTGATTTAAAAAATACAAAAAGATTCAAAAAACTTGAAAAATTTGCGAAAATTTTTTTAAAAATTGCCTGTATTAAAATCTTGCAAAACGTTTAATTACATGGGGAAGCTTTGCGGTAACCTATAATAAAACCCTAGAGGAGGTTATGGGGCTCTTGAGGCTGGAGAAAACTAAAACCTGACAAATTTTCAAAAAACTTGAAAAAATGAAGATTTTATCAAAAAATTGATGCAATTTGTCATATTAAAAAAATGAAAGCTATTCCATGGCACAGGAAATTTTTTCAGTAACTTATTACCAAACCCTTAAGGACGTTTTCTGACCCCTGCTTCTGGAAAGACGTGAAAAAATGTCAGAAAAATTGAAAAAATTTGCACGTTTTGTCAAAAAATGCTAAAATTCGTGATGTTAAAATGTTGAAACCATTCCACTACCCCTAGAAACTATGCAGTAACCTTTTGAAAAAACTCTGGAGGAGGTTCCCTGACACATATGGCTGAAAGAACAAAAACTTCAAAAAATTTTTAAAAAGCTTGAAAAAAAACTGTGAACATTAGTATAAAAGTGCATGTTTTTAGCGATCGGTTGTTTGTCAGTAGCCACAGTGAGGAGGGGGCTGCACTGGGTGGCTCATGGGGGTGGGCAACAGTGGGGTGGAGGCATCAGCGCGGTGAGGGGACAATAGTGGGGGGGTCAACAGTGTGGGAGTCTTCAATCTCTAAGAACCGCCCTTCACAACATAAGTATAAGTCTCCAAAACAGTTTGAGCTGAAACAGAACAGAAAGGCTCTAAGAGCAATTAATGCCCACTAGGCGCTACCTGTTTATCCCGTTTTTGAGGACGAAAAGTCAAAAGCGTCAGACGAAAAATCGGTCAAGCGAAAAATTGCATAAATGACCAACAGGACTAATATAATTGCTACAAACTTCGTTTGAGAGCAATTAAAAATGGTTACTAGGGATATTCCATTCCTGTACTTTTTCATATAATCACAGCAAAATCTAACGTTCATTTCATTCGTACAGTTATAAAAATTTAAAGAAATCAGGTTACAAGTTATTATCCAGAAATCAGTTATTGTTCTCCAATTTTGGTTCTTCCTTCATAATTTCACATGGATTGATCAACAACAGGAGATGGGAGGGACCAGAGAAAGACGAGCTGGCGCCCATTTGAGGGCCACCAGATTTTAAAAAACGTTGAAATTGATCAATTCAAACAATGTTACCAATCAACGAACTGCCTAAAATTGATTGATACTGATATTTGTCAAAGGTGCATTTTAGTCGAACTCGAAAAACGAAGAGCACGGTTGGCGGCCAAGTCTGTACAATAAGACCAACCATGCAACTCACACAAGAAATTCAGGGACACGATAGTCATTAAACTGCTTATAGAAGACCAGAAATCAACAGCTGACCACAGAACGGAAAAATATGGAATTTTGCTTTTCTAGTTGACTAGCTAATTGGCTCCTGAATATCACTCTTCCGAAAATGACAAATGATACAGAGTTTGCGGACCAAAAAACCCTTTCATTGACTTCATTAATTTTTTTTTGTTGAAGTTAAAAAGTTAAAAGCTCGTCAAAAATCAAAGAGTACTTAAAAGCATTTGACTTTGAGCGCAAAAATTAGCAAATCACAATGAGTTCATAATATAGATTGATGAACTTAAATGATTTTCCTTTTACTTCAAATTATTTAAAAAACAGCTTATTATTTCGATTTAACGAAAAAAAACTAAGAAACTCGAACACTGATTGCTTCCCAAATCAAAGCATGATTCAGCTAATCAGTTTTGCACTATAATAATATCATTGTCAGGATGGCGAATCGTAGATTGGCAGCAAGTTTTGATTACTGCTGGTAAGAATTACCATTTTTCAATTATCACTATTAAGAATCACTGTAAAGAATGAAAGGCAAACAAGAAGTCATGGCACTTCAAAACAGTGTCAAAGAACGGCGACAAAATATCATATGTGCGAAAAAACACCTCCAAGTGCGTCTAAAACTGAAGTACATTTTTTAGGAGCAGCTAAAAACCACAAAACCTTTTGGTACCACAAAACCTAAAACAAAAAACCTTTCGGTACTCTTATTCGCAAACTTTCATGTTTTCAAAACCTAATGATGAGCGTTTCTCGTGCAACTGAAGAAATAAAAGAGAACTATGGTGACATATTTTGTTTTCCGAAATTTTCTGGTATTTTTAAGAAAATTTTAAATAGTTTTGGTAAATAGCATTCTTACAGATTGGTCAAGAGTAAGGACCTAAGAGCCCTTAATGCCCTCAGGACGTTACCTGTTTATCCCGTTTTGAGGAAGAACAGTCCAATGGGTGAGACAAAATTGGTCAAGCGATAAATCGCATTAAAAAGACCACATTACTAATATAATTGCCACGAACTTTGTTTGAGAGCAATTATTAAAACCGCTGTTCCTTTGCGATAAACAAGTAGTCCACTTAGAACGGCTCTGCAAAAATTTGTTTTCACGATCGGCTTCCAGCAAAAATGAGGTCTTTTCCATTACAGCCCCAAGATTAGTGGTCATATAACGCATACCGCCCTCCCCAAACCCATCATGGGGCTATAATTACGCGAGGGGGACTATAATTAGAAAAACTCCAAAATTAATGACAGTACTTCTGCAAGCCTCAGAATGAACATTTTAAGAAAAGCTCGTGGCTAGCTTAAGCTTAGCAAGGCCAGCCGCAATTGGAGTGGGGGCAGATAATTAAGAGGTAGGAATCTACCAAATTATCCCGTCTCTCAAAGCGAAAAGCCAAATCACTCAAGCGAGTGAAAGAATATTTTAGAACATTGGATGGGTGGGAGGTAGCCGTCAATAGTTAAATCTTAGGGAGCCTTCATCAACTGAGAGACAGTGGGGGTGGAGATGGGGGTAATACGACAGTGGTAAAAAAACGGAGTATCAAAATTACCAAAGTTAATTTCATTTTCCACCGTTAATTTGTTCTTAAGCAGTCCTGTGCGAATGAGTGAAGGGTGATGGGGAGGAATAGAATGGGGTCTGTTCGGGGTCAAACATGAAGACCCGCCAGTCGCACCATTAAGGCCTCAACATTTTCCGTGAATAGCACACTTAGAGTAGTAACTGCTCTTAGAGAACTACTTAGACACTTTATGTCCCCACACTTTTGTTTAACACGCTTCTCAAGCCGAAACATCACAAAATTCGGTAGTCAGACAAGAAAACGGTCCTAAAAAACTCGAGAGTTTGAAAAATCGCGTAAAAAGTCCAGCGGGACTAATATAATTGCTACAAATTTTGTTCAAGAGCTCACTTCCTTGACATATATGTATGTATAAAATTTCAAACAAACTAATTTTTCTAGAGCAATGATCATTCTGGACAGCTTGTCCAACGTACTTATCCGTGCCTGAAAAACTTCAATTTTGGTTTGAACGATTCCTGGTAAAACTAGAAAGGTCACCAATATACGTCAAAAAATCCCGCGAAGCTTAATGAAAAAAACAGCATTGAGACAAAAAATAATTGTTCCAACCCACTTTAGTGGGGGAGGAACTACATACTCGACTAGTTTTTTTGTTCGGTCAATTTTCGCCGATCGATATATCACATTTCAGATATTGTACAGGATATTGTACAGGATTTTCAGATATTGTACAGGATTGTGAGTGGTATATCATTGGAAAGCTTGTCAAGCTCAGAATTTCAAATTTAAAAGATTATTTTGAATTTCGCTTCTTCCAAAGAGTTAAGGAGGTTTAAAAGAGGTTTACGTAGGGTTCCAGAAAATAGCTTTGTAGATCTGCAGTCTCAAAAAACAGTGAAAAAGACAGACCAAAAAATTCGTTTTTTCATTAAAGGCTGATAGTTGAATTTTGATTAAAATCTGTAAAGTTTTTGCTGCCTCTATTAGCGGTTCTCAAATAACCTTCATTTAGGGTGACACACGCACATTTGACCTTATCTCTTTGAATTAAAATAAATAAAAGTCAATTTCAAAGTGAGGAAGTCATTTTTGAGAGTGAGGTAGTAAGTCACGTGTGACCAAAAATTTAATCACGCGAATGAACAAAAAAACTCGCTCCACTAAGAGCGAAAAATGACTTTATGCACGCACTTCAGTTGAAATTGCATGAACGAATGAACAAAAAGTGGCTGTGACGTCATATGGTCGTAACAAAAATCGCGACGACGAAATAAATAACATAGCAGGACAAGTCCTGACGTACAATTCAAAGAATTTTCATTGACTAAAAAGAAAACTAGACCTAGAACGGACTATGAATGGATTGGAAAAACCATTTAGAAAAAAGTGACATATATTGTGTTTTCCGAAATTTTCTGGTATTATTAAGAATTTTTTAGTTTTGGTAAATAGCATTCTTACAGATTGGTCAAGAGTAAGGACCTACGAGCCCTTCATGCCCTCAGGACGTTACCTGTTTATCCCGTTTTGAGGAAGAGCAGTTCAATGGGTGAGACAAAAAAATGGTCGTGATGAATCGCATTCAAAGACCACAGTAATAATATAATGGCCACGAACTTCGTTTGAGAGCAATTATTAAAAACGCTGTTCCGAACAGCTCTGCAAAAATTTGTTTTCACGATCGGCTTCTAGCAAAAATGAGGTCTTTTCCATTACAGCCCCAAGATTAGTGGTCATATAACGCATACCGCCCTCCCCAACCCATCATGGTAAATGTACCAGACTGGGGGCTATAATTACGCGAGGGGGACTATAATTGGAAAAACTCCGAAATTAATGACAGTACTTCTGCTAGCCTCGGAATGAACATTTTAAGAAAAGGTCTTGGCTAGCTTAAGCTTAGGAAGGCCAGCCGCAATTGGAGTGGGGACAGATAATTAAGAGGTACGAATCTACCAAATTATCCCGTCTCTCAAAGCGAAAAGCCAAATCACTCAAGCGAGTGAGAGAATATCTTAGAACATTGGATGAGTGGGAGGTAGCCGTCAAAAGTTAAATCTTAGGGAGCCTTCATCAACTGAGAGACAGTGGGGGTGGAGATGGGGGTAATACGACAGTGGTAAAAAAACGGAGTGTCAAAATTACCAAAATTAATTTCATTTTCCACCGTTAATTTGTTCTTAAGCAGTCCTGTGCGAATGAGTGAAGGGTGATGAGGAGGAATAGAATGGGGTCGGTTCGGCGTCAAACATGAAGACCCGCCAGTCGCACCATTAATGCCTCAACATTTTCCGTGAATAGCACACTTAGAGTAGTAACTGCTATTAGAGAACTACTTAGACACTTAATGTCCCCACACTTTTGTTTATCACGCTTCTCAAGCCGAAACATCACAAAATTCGGTGGTCAGACAAGAAAACGGTCCTACAAAACTCGAGAGTTTGAAAAAATCGCGTAAAAAGTCCAGCGGGACTAATATAATTGCTACAAATTTTGTTCAAGAGCTCACTTCCTTGACATATATGTATGTATACAATTTCAAACAAACTAATTTTTCTAGATCAATGATCATTCTGGACAGCTTGTCCAACGTACTTATCCGTGCGTGAAAAAATTAGGGCGTGAAAAGCTTCAATTTTGGTTTGAACGTTTCCTGGTAAAACTAGAAAGGTCACCAAAATACGTCAAAAATTCCCGCGAAGCTTAATGAAAAAAACAGCACTGAGACAAAAAATAATTGTTCCAACCCACCTTAGTGGGGGAGGAACTACATACTCGACTAGTGTTTTTGTTCGGTCAATTTTCGCCGATCGATATATTCACATTTCAAATATTGTACAGGATATTGTACAGGATTTTCAGATATTGTACAGGATTGTGAGTGGTATCATTGGAAAGCTTGTCAAGCGTAGAATTTCAAATATAAAAGATTATTTTGAATTTCGCTTCTTCCAAAGAGTTAAGGAGGTTGAAAAGAGGTTTACGTAGGGTTCCAGAAGCTCCGGAGAGTTACTGAGGTTCCGGAGGTTTAAAGATTAGTGAACATTTGATCAATTTTTTTTTAAAAAAAGGATAAAATTGTTAACGATAGTCTTATTGGTTTTACGTTTAAAAATAGAAGAGAGTTGGAGAAGTCTTTGAACCAACACTTTTGGAAAAATTTGTGTTTTCGAAAACATCATTTTTTCCATTTTCGATTTTAAAAAATGGCATCAAATATGCCTAATTTGCTCACTTTGTCGAGTTTGTGAGGTGGTGCAGACATTAAAACTGCAGACACCCTCTTCCGCCAAACATATGGGTTAATTGTACCTCCAATTCTTCAGCAAGTCTTCTGGAAATTACCTTTATGCCGTCTATCGCAAATTTTAACCGATATTTATTTTAAAAAAAACTTTGATTGCCGAAAGAAGTATTATTCAATCTTTCAAAAAAACGCCTGTCATTTTGGAACAATTTTGGGTCTGTCATTTTTGAAGTATTCGCATTTTTCATCCCCATTACAAGAAATTTTTTTCATGTAAAGGTTCAATCAATAAGATGATCTTTTATGTCGCAATGAAACAATATCGAGTTTAATAGTGCAGCTCGTGGTTTTTATCGCTCCGAAAACCTGTTTACGTAAATTTTAAATGAATTCTTGAAATTTGCCAGTATTTGCTCTTTCTTCAGTCTTCTGGTTGATTCTAATTGATCAAATATCTAAATCGGTATCTAGGGAGCTATTAAAAAACTATCTGATGCTTTAAATAGATACATAGTGATTGTTGGTAAAAAATAACTCCATATGGATCCAAAATTCATAATTTACTTTTGATATGATGACTTCTTGGTCAAAATAGCTATTTTGGAAACCTTTGGTAGTTTTTTGTTTTGAAGGAGAAGCAGCAAGAGCAAGACCAGCTTTGGTCTAGTTGTGGAAAATTGTCCGTGGAATTTTGAATTCTGCTTTGTATTCGGTGTTGAAGTGTATAATGTATTGTTTTAGTCTCAGCAATGAAATGAACAATGGGAATCCAAAGCAATAACAAGTTAAGCTCTACTGAATTTTTTAGCTGAAAGCTTACGGTTTCCATGTCTAAGTTTTTTAAAAAGGTTTCGTTTCAAAAAAAATTGTGTTTTTAGTTTTGCCACTTTCGAACTCATTTTTCAAAACTTGTAGCGCAGTCTCATTAAATCTAGACTGCCTTCTTTCTCATTTGTATTATAATGTAGTCCCAATTGCTGTTTATCATTTAATTAATGATGTTGATACTACGAGTTTTCATAAATTTTTTCATTATTTTCTGACATTTTCCAGTTTTTGAGGTTCTTTTTGCAGTCTTGTCCGATCATCACATTATTGGCACATTAATGATAAGTCGTTTATCACATTAGTTGCATTTAAGCAAGGCACAATTTCATATTGAATATTTTTAGTGAATACATTTTTATCTTATAGGATTCGACACCGTTTCCTCGCAAAATTAAAAAGACTTTTTGATTTTAGGCTGTAGTTCTTTCGTTTTGCAGTCGTATGACATTCTTGATAAGAACATGTCTAAATGTTTTTGTATGAAGATATAAATAATGCCACTGAATGCTTTCAGTTGATAGCTAATTGCTTTCATGACTTTGAAATAAATTGCTTTCAACAAATGTAAACGTATTTTCTGACTTTGCCCTTTGTTCTCTCTACACTTGTTAATTATTCTCAAAAAAACAGGTCCCATATCTTTTCTGCTGGTGAAATGCAAGTCACTTGGTTTAGTTTACTTTTTATCTTATGCTATTTTGACTTTTTCATTGTTTTTTTTTTAAAAAATGATAGACGATGACTTTTGGTCGTAAGTAATGCCTGTTGTTTCTATTTGATTTTGTTGTTTGTCTTCTGTCTTACACTCCTTAATTTTAGCTATCATCGTTTATCATCGGCCCTCTAATGAGTTATTGCCGTTTGCATAGTAGTCTGAGCTTAGAGCAACCTTTTGAATGGATAAACCAATTATTTTCCAACGATAAGAGATTTTTGAAGTTTTCTATCTCTTCCCTTTTGGGGGCCAATTAGGTCAAAAACGTGGTTGAGCGGGGCCGAAAAATTATGCGCAAACGCACACTACCGAGCCTCATTTGTCATTTAAAAAAGTTCTTGGTATCAAGATTCAATTCTGATTAAATCTACGAACCTCAACACTACAGATACTAAAGTTCACAAAGCCCATAGCACGATACAGGCACCACGATAGATAGACACATACACCAATTTAAATACATTTCAATTTGATTTCTCGGAAATTTTATCAATGATTCCCGCAGCAACTGTCGCACCATTCAGTCTCAGCATAAACCTGCCGAGCAATTTACTCGTCTTAAACAGTTGCACACATATATTTCTCTGCACCGTAATCAACACCATTGCTGAAGAATTTTTGGGCACAAATTTTGGGTTTCGCTTTGAAACAGCACCAGATTTGTCCAATAAACTGACAATTTTCTTAATGTATACCGGTTCTTGTAACGTGACGTAATGCATTTCCACGGCCGAACCACGCGTTAATATTTCTTCGGAATTGAAAGTAATAATCCTTGCGTAGAAGGAATTGGTTACAAGCATCGTAGGGTTGTTATTGCTATACGCGGACACAAAACTCCCAGGAACCAACGAAGCACCGTCAATGTTAAGCACGCAATGTATATGCGATCCTGCAACAGCTATCTGTGCGTTTCCCGCAGCCGCAGAGCTCACCCCTTTCGCCGCTTTATCCAAAACTTTAATTCCTTTCAAAACTGAGGATATGTTTGCAGGTTGAACTATCACTTTGTCATTGTGTTTCACGAATCCGGACTTGATAACACCAGATACTGTTACGTTATTGGATGAAACTTTGACCGTGTCTGTGATGGCCATGCAAAATGGCTGATCGGTGCCCCTGGCAGGCGAAGGCAACGAATCGATAGCCTCCAATAATGTTGGGCCCCCGAACCAACTCATATTTCCTTTCTCTTTAATGTTTGTACCATAAAACCCACTACAGGGCAAAAACTTAATATCACTTGGTTTGTAGCCCGCTTTCTTTGTCAAAAACGGGGTAAGAATGCCTTGAATTTCGGTCATGCGTTGTTTGGGATCACAGCAAGTATCAATTTTGTTCACAACAACAATCATATTGGCAACGCCTAATGATCTAGCAAGCACCGCGTGTTCGCCAGTTTGACCAGACGATAAATTTTTTGCGTTGAAGCCAGATTCGAATCCATTTACAGATGCATCAACAACCAACAGCGCTGCGTCAGCTTCTGCAGCTCCAGTGATCATAGCAGGTATGAAATCTTTGTGACCAGGAGCGTCCACAATTGTGATGTAATATTTGTCGGTTTCAAAATACTTCTCAGAAATTTCCATGGTCACACCTCGACTTCGTTCGCTTGCGTTCTCGTCCATAACCCAGGCAAGGGCGAACGAAGATTTGCCCTCCTTTTTTGACTCCTGTTCAAATTTACTGATCTCCTTTTTGGTAACGTATCCAATTTTATAAAGTAAGTGACCGACTAGAGTACTTTTGCCCGCATCAACATGTCCTATGACGACCACACTTAACGTCGGTTTTTTACATTCCTCCGTTAGCATTGCTTTCGTTTTCTCGTCCAGAACAGGCTCGTCGTACATCGGACCCGACTCGTTACTTGGTGCTTTCGACACTTGGGGTGAAAAATTGGATAACTGATTGCTGTATTGAATAGGGCCAGAGCTTCCCGAATCAAACCTTGACCTCTCCGACAAATTACTGATGACCGACTCCTTGCTGACTCCTCCCGTTGCTGTTCTTGAAAACTTTGCTGCATTGTTTGGACTACCTTCACATGGTAAGACTTCAGACTGTTTAAGAATATGTTTATTTGTTGACGGTTTGTTGTTGCTTTTTGTTATAGATGGATCAGAAATTTGTAGATTATTGAAATGTAGCACCCTTTTACTGCTATCTAGATCGATAGATGAAGTTTGAATATTGGGGTTTATGAATCTGGCGTTTGATGACGTATTGCTTTGAGCTGAGAAGAAAGACTTCGAAGTCTTGTCGGGGTTTCTAGGACTGGCCACGAGGGTGTCTATTGTCTGTTCGACGTTGAAGTTGCACTGGATTAGAGTCTGAGTTATCAGAGAGTCACATAGCGAGTCCCCAACCACGCTCTGTACTTGCATAAGGCAAGCTTTTAGTTTCTCTGAAATATAAGACGTTCGAATAATGAAGTGTCTTTCGTTAAAAAAAGAACGGAGTATAACAAAGCACCAAAACACCAATGGAAAAAATAGTTCCAGAATCTGTCTGTAGTAAAAAGTTAATTGAGAAGCATTCCAAAATTGTTTTAAAATCATACCATTCATCTTCTTAAAAGACTTAATTACTCATTTCTCTATGTCTGTAGCATAATGAGTTCAATAAAGGCTGCTCCCAAAAAACATTTCTCACAAAAACTTTGAAATTTGTACCTCCACGATTATGCTTCCATCAATGTTCACTTATTTCAAAACCCTAAGAGCAAATTATACGCTTGTGGATAGCTGAGAAATTTGGAATCCTGAGCACATGACCAAAAAGTTCACCGCTCAAACAAATTCAATTTAAAACCAAATATTGATACCTTGATCAGCAGCAGATAACTTAGATGTATCAAAGCTTTTAGCGAATCCGTCATCATCCTCATCGCCGTAATCCTCGATATCGCTGATCGGTTCTTCTTCTGGTATCTGGGAGGGTTCTGGAATACGTACAAAATTGGAGAGACATGTAGCGCCTGCTCCGTTGGAAAGCATATATTGTGACACAGATGGGGACGCTGACAGTTCATAGTGGTGGTCTTCGTATGACTTGCTCAGGGACCCGAATTGCTGGCTCTCATACTCGCGGGAGAACGAATCTCTAAAACATACCACCCAACTTTTATACAGTTTTTTTTACACACTGTCCTTGTTTTATGTACGCTCCACCGAAAACATTACAAATACTTACATTTGCAGCTTTGAATTGTCAAACTACTTTAAAATGCTTATCGTAAAAAGCTCAAGAATAATATCCTTTCATAGGAACAGTTGGTAATTAAAGCAAGGTGTGTACATACAGCACAAACATAAGTTTGGCTGATGAAAACTTTTGAAAAAAAAAACGAAGATTACTTCTAAAGTCACAAATTTATTGGCTTCCAAGCATTACACGGAAAAAGACCCAATGAAAATATTTTTTCAAAAACTTTTAAAAATTCAAAATTTATTTAATTAAAAAAATAATCATCAATTAGACTTTCTTTCATTTCAGTCTTATTGACAATATGTTAAGCATTAAATACTTTATCGATAGAAAAGGTGATTCAAGGGATCTAGTTACTTATGGCGTGGAAATTACTTACAAATTATTGTCACATTATTGTCTATTTGCAACCAAATTAAAACCAAATTACCTCGATGTAACAATTTTCTACACAACTCTAATCTGAAAACATGGGTCGTGAAAATGATCGACAAAATCGAGTATATATTCTCGATAAACCCCACATTGGAAACTTAATGTCGCACGAAATATGCAATTAAAAAATAGTCATTCATTTGTCAAAAGACATGAACTTTTTGCGGTTCACCAAACTTTATGTATCTATACTTCCCCTATCGAAGAAAAAAAACAGAATTGTCGAAAATTGCGCTGCTATGTTTCAAAATTCTAATCAACCTGTCTCATTTTTCAACCGATGTTGGGAGTTTGACTCATAGCGAAAAATTTGTGGTCAGTCATGGTTCTAGATCTCTATTAAACAAACTTCCTCACAGAATCATAGAAGATATTGCAACCGCAAATTTAACAATTTAGATTTAACCATTCCGTTTGCATTCTGCTTTTACAAATCTCTGATAAACTCAGATTTCACAAAAAAATTGACAAATTTCGTTTATTTTCTTTATGCCACATATTCGACAACTAAGTCTTAAAAAAGATCTGAGGGATTACGAAAAAAATCAAAATTTTGGTTGTCTTAATGCAGCAATGGTTCAATTAAGTAAACTATCAGTGAAAAGAAAACGGGCAAATTTCAGGAACATGCACCGCGGAAACAGCTGGCCTCACTTATTTTAGTTATCCTCAAAATTGGAACATGATGTGGTTTAAAGGGTGGAAAATTTCATAGACTGGGTCTTTTTCAAAAAAAAACTTAGTTAATAACCTCAGTTTACATAATTTCAATCAATGTCGGCACTTCGTAAGATTGGAAATATTTTTTCAGACAACATCTCGCGAAATACTATCTCCTCGACAGTTTAATACGTTTGTGACAATAAAGACTAGATTTAATCATTCAATTTGCTTTTTCCTCACTTTTGTTTTTTTTTCAGTTCTTCATTCTCTATTTTTAGAGGCGTATGGCCTATCTGTTCTCTACAGATTTGAAAGAATGCTGCTTCTAGCACGCAATCGTTTCCACATAAAAGCTAAATTTTTAATGCTCTTTTTTGCTTTATTGTTGCAAAAACTTTTTGCAAAATATTTCAAGAACTTGATTAGCGGAATAAACTTTGTACTCACAACTGCTTTTGATGAATAACATTTCCAGGGTATAAAGGCAAACTATTTTTTCATCATTATCAACAACGATAGTTTATCTTCAATTTACGGGGTGCAGTAGCTTTAAACAATGGTTGTAGTTAACGCAAAAACGGCACATGTATGCAGAAGTCATGTAAAATTTAATGTATCATATTATATATTAATTCAAACGTCAATGTTCAAAATTTTTAAGTTTTTCATAAATATCAGAAATATTACTGTCAAGTGTCTTCTTAATTTTGCCAATTTTGGAATATTTCTGATCAAACCAAATTTAAATAGATGGCGTCTACTTCGAGGGCATGGGTTAAGAGCTGCAAAAAACACGTTTTTTACAATCGACATTTCTTTTTGGAGCAGGTTCGACAAGCATCATGCATTTCTATCGATATTGTATCATAGACTGAAAAGAATCAAATTTTATAGCTAAATCTCTTTGCTTCATAATAAGATATATAAACAGGTAAAAACAGGACTTTAGAGGTCAGATATGTTTTTCAGTCAGCAGGGTATGTGGTGAAATAATTTAGTTTATGATACTACATATTATGATCATTAACTGGAAACATTTCTTTAATATATTGACCCATTTCGTGATGATTGTTGTATGTTTACTTTCCCTGGGACAACAAAGCCTTTTCCTTGTGATCGTTAGGTGTTCTACCCTTGTGTGATTTGTCACCATAACAGGCAGAGCGTGTATATACAGCAGCATTACATGGTAGAAAGAATGACCTGATTGCTCTTTTAACATCATCGCAAACCGAATGGTACCAAAATAATAAAGAAGCGAGCTAGAGAGAAATAAAGAGAGAACCACCCACAACCACAACTAGTACTACTACCAACACCACCACGCCAAGAGAGCTCAAATATTCACAAAGCATACATTGAATTTATCTAGAGTAAAGTTAGCTCGCTCGCATTCAACATCCAACTAAGACAGAAAGGCCTCTCTTTCGATTTCTCTCAATTTGCTTAATTGCTTTGCTTCACAAGTAAACTCTCTCTTTCTCACTGTATATCTTTTCTTCTCTTTTCAGCCATATCTTCATATATACGCACATACGCACATACATACATATATTCTGTTCAGAGTGCATTTGAACGTTGCGTGCACTGTATGCATATATGCACACACATCACATTTCGTAGTCAAAAGAAAGAGAGAAAGAAAAGGGAACAGCAGTATGTAGTATCGTATATAGCATCGACCCCTGCGCACATACGTATGAACACTTTTCCCCCTTTCCTTTTGCTTCCCTCCGCTCGCTCAATTCTGCCTTGCATAGCTCCTTCTGTTTCTTTCCAAGCCCCTTTTCCCAACATTCGATTCAATTCCATTCCTCACTACCTCCAGGACCAAAACTGAGCTAGCGAGAGAGGGGGGAAGGGAGGTAGAAATTAGGCTAAGGAAAGAATGGATATAAGCAAGCAAGTAAGAGGGAACCGGTCCCAGAATAATTTGTTCTCCTCTATTACTGTTAGTAGGTAGTGCTAGCGCACATTCAGCTTAACACTAGGCACTGTAACGCATTGTTTCGCCAGGAACGCACTAGGACGTCGAGTATTTGGAACATGAATGGAATGAATATACACGTTGCGGTTATTAGTGAGCACGCTAGCAGATACGGCTGCATAGCAGTATAGAGCAATGAAGGAATAGAAGCTGGGGGAACTGTAGAAACTGGAGATAGGAGAGAGTGGGGGCAGGGAACTGAGTCAAGAGAGCGTAGGCAAGGCAAGAGAAGTGAGTTGTTTCTCATTCACAGTTGTGGTTGAAATGGGAACAGGGGAGCACACGGGCAAGGCATTCAAATCGCAACTGGGCACAAAATTGCGCATGGTTGCACAACAGTTCCAAAATTCCCTGTGAACTTTAGTACTAACCAAAGAAGGTTTATGATTTCAGAGCGTTTCGAATTAAGTTTCAGGAAAGTTCAGCTGAGTTGTTCAGTTTAATTCCCAAAACAAAAATTGCAGGAAGAAGAGAAATTTTTTACAATGTCTATCGCAATTGGGCACAAATGAACTATTCTCAATTTTCAATACTTTGATCAACTGACATTTAACAAAACAAAAGGGTTAAAATCAGGTGGGCGCAATTATTCAATTGAGAATTGTGAGTAGTAATAGAGGCTGACTAGAGGAACAACGGGGGGGGGGGGGGGGGGGGGACGGGCACTTTTTGCAACGACATGTTTACAACGAGGTGGGATGACAAATTTTCTTCACCAAATACGAAAAAGTGCCCCCCCCCCCCCCCCCGTTGTTATTCTAATCAGCCTCTATTACTACTATTGTGCGTTTTTCAGCCATGAAACTTGTACAAACAACCATCTAACGTCGGAAGCATTGCTCTCCAACGACTGGTGGGAAGCTCGATTCTATTACAGCCTGCTTCAGTCGTGAGAGGGGGGCCTGGGGGACTAAGTTCACAAAAGGGCTTCAAATAACGTCAATAGAAGTTATATGTAGCACTGTCAAGATTTAAAGCGAAAAATGACCATTTTGGCGCGTTTCATAAGACTTTTGACAGCAAACTGCCACTATATCAGTTCAGCTGCTTCAAACTATGAATGAGGGAAAGAGACATCACGTAAGAAACCAAGCGTCTGTCTTTTTTTTCGCACAAAAATAAACACCTTTACAAAAATTGCTTAAGACTTGGTGAGAGCAATTTAAAATCTATAATGTTGCTATCACTTCCAACTTTTCCGCGAAGATCCGACGTTTGTGAGTAAAATATAGGCACCATTGTTTTCCTGCACTATAAAAATGACTCATGGTGACTCAAAGAAACCTTCATTTTGAATTCCGTTTGATCATGTAACATTTCGTGTACGGCAAGCCAACCTTTGATGAATCATTAGTTCTAAACTGTTGACTCGAGCATGAGGACGTCTAATAATCCTACAAAAAATAAATTCACCAAGCTCTACGCGTTGTTTGAAAAATCTGCAATCCTTTAGACTTTCCGTTACTAAAAAGAGCTGATTCATTGAATGCCGTTAATGATTTAAAAAAGTGAAAAATTTTGGAGCTAACAAAAACCTTATGGGGCGAATCAAAACAGTTTCGTCTAATCGTATACTTAGAGACTACTAAGGCGTAAGGCTCTATAAGAGCTGCTCAGCAACTTAATTCTTTCGGGCTTTACCTGTTTATTCCGTTTTTGAGGACAAAGTTGAAAAGGTTAGACAAAAACTCACTGCATCAAATCAAATATCTAATCACCTGAAAACCCGAAACTTCTCGTAACCATGTAAAAATTTGAATCAAAAAATATTTTCTCACAACAACTAAACAAAACCCCATACTTGTAGTGCAACACTAAATAATCAGGCCATATGTCTTAGCAACGAAATCGTAAAAAATAGCAGCAAGCAAACCATTTATCAAGACAAAAATTACCTATTTGAAAATATCCACCAGACACCCATAAATGGCCGGAAAAGAGCGTTTTAAAAATGTATTGCAAACAAATGCAATCACACAGCAAAAGCTTGACATTCGTAATCACTATTATATCATTGCGTTGGCATCCAATTTTTGAAATTGAAATCCTCGAGTAACTGCGATAAACTAAAGTTCCCACGGATTTTTTTAGATGCCTTCTATCCACCACCAATTTTTGAATTAGTTACAATTCTAAAAATAAGCGCAGAGAAAATAGAGTGGAGTACAATTCTCAAGTTAAAATGAGAAAAACTCCACAGTGAGCACAAATTGAGTAGTGAGAGGTAGTCACAAAAACGATCTCGTGGGACTAAGTGTGAAAAAATCTTCACAACATAATAGAAGACGGTCCTCGATTCAAAAACAAAATATAGTAAATTCAAAAAGTAAATCTAGAAGGAAAAAAACGGTTAATAGCGTGCAAATTGCTTTTAGACGACTTCAAAAAATTCAAAATCGGAAAAAATGATAATTTGTAGAAATAATTTTTGCTGTTAACAACTTTCAATACCTGTAACAAAAATTGCCACAATTAAAAGAAAAATTTAAGACAATTATATTTATATAAACAATGACCAGCAAAATCAGGTCTAAACAAATAAGTCCAAAATTGAAAAGAACAGAACTACGATTACAAAAGCTTTAAAGTAACCCTTTTATACTTTGTATTGATCCATTCCTCCTAAATTGAAGTACTGTCAACTTTTTTGTCAAATAAAGCTTGAAAGTGAACGAAGAAAAATATAATTTTTAAATATCATTAAAAAGCAAAGCACAAACAAATACCATAAAATAGTCTTTGAAAAAAAACAGTATTGCTATGCAGCTGTGATTTGGTCAGAAATGTGATTTGGTCAGAATTCATTATTGGAATACACTATTCGAGTGGAGCATGAAAATCAACAATTTAACAGAAGTAAAAAATTTAAAAACGTCGCAATTAAGAAAAGCAAAGTCAAGCTTGAAAGATTATTTAACTTTTTAAATCAGGCAGTCAGATTTATCTTCTTTCCCAATCACGAACTACTCTCTAAAAATCTAAAGCTTCCTAGCTAATTATTGACTACATCATAAAAAAAACAGACTATCACTGCTTTAAAAAATAGTGTTTATCTAAAGAACTTTCTAAATTCAAGTTTAAATCAAAGGATCAAAAGTTTGCCCTTTTGCTCATTTCTTGTCGACTTGCTACAAAGTTGCATTGAGAAAAAGTCCTATTTTTTCCAATATAGTACAGGTTATTCTTGTTAGTATAAGTTTGATCTATTTCCATTTTGATTTGGTTAATCATGGTTTTCAAAAAATGGACGAGTTTTGGTCGTAATTAATATTTGTAATTATTTGATTTTCATCGCTGTTTTTTTGGTAGTCAGTATTTAGTAGTTTGTAGGTGTAGATGAGTGGGGTCGGAACTTTATGTGCGAACGCACATTACCGAGTCTCCTTGTTAAATCAGATAGTCAAATTTATCTTGTTTCCCAATCGGAACTATTTTGTAAAAATCTAGAGAACCCAAGTTAACTATTAACCATATGAAAAATTAGTGTCTATCTAAAGACCTTTATAAATTAAACATACAAGTTGAAGCCAAGAATCCAATTTTCAAAACCGATTTTGAATTAGTCAGCATTTTCCTCAATATTTAAAAACTGAGCAAAGGCCAATAAAATATTATAATTACAATTCTTTAGGTTCATGTAAAAAAAGCTCAAAATAACATGAAGATAGATTTAATTCTAATTTCTCAAAAAATGAAATTCTTAAATATGATTAGTTAAAAACGGGTCTAGAAAGTGGTTCCGAGTAATAGTTTAAAAATGAGTCATCCTGCATATAAGCCCACGCATTTTGTATTTTTGTTTTAAAATCTTGGTGAAGATCTGTCAATTCTAGGTGGAGGAGGATTTTTATGACTTCATTTCATATTCATAAAAGTTAACGCCATGTTATTAATATTATACATACAAAAATAAAAGTCCGCGAACATCTTCAATTAATACGCCTCAACAATTACAAATTATCACCACGATCAACCAATTTTTAATTGTATTTTTCATTTATCACAAACAGCATGTAAACGTTTACTTAAAATTTTGTATAAAAAACGATATGTTAATTTTAAAATTTCAATAACATGGCCTTTAGTTTGGCAGTAACTAGACAACACAACCTAGCCGCCGTCACGGCGCTTAAGATCACTTCAATACTATTCCAACACAGCATGTGAGATAGAATCTAAGTAATTTTTATGACTACTTATAAATACAAATACCGGCGCTCTACTTACTCTCGATTTCGAATTGTTTTGTGCCTTGACATCAAATTTTAATTCTTCCAAATCTGATCTGAAACGACATAATAGGTTAAATTATGAGCGTGGGCTTTCAGTTCTGCTTTATTAATAAACAGATGATGCATTCTTGTGGTTTGTTTGTCACTCTTAAATAAACCAAATCCCCTTCGCCGACGCCTAACAGAGCAGAACGCACGACTCAGTATGAACATATTAACTTATATGGCCGGTGTGTGTGCGTGTGAGAGAGCAACTAATACAATGATAGAGATTTTTGTAATTCTCTCTGCATCTGGCTTATGAATTAAATATTAAAGCCACAGTTCTGGCACAGGTCACTGAACTTAGATTAATCAATTGGGATTTATTAGAATCACATTTTCGATTTTTTTTTTCAGGGCTTGACTAATATGAAATTTATAACTTGCTCCCGATTAATTCATAAGGTGTTCAAGAATGATTAGAAAATATGCCAGAAACTTATTTATATTACTAACCATAATTACACGCCCCTCTCTCGGTACCAAAAGATTAATTTTTTTTCTGAAACCATAACCACATTCATAAATGGGTACTGTTACGTTTACAAATGTAACTTAGCAAGATTTGCGAACGTGTAACAAATTTCGACAATTGTCTAAACCGAATGCTTATGATTTCTTAAGATGTGAAAAGTGTGCAAGGGATAAAAAATTAATTACCTATAACAATTAACCATCTAAACAAATATCAAAATATGTTTGAAATATGCATGATATAAAACCTTTACGGAAAAATATTGGTAGAAAAGCGCATGAGATCAACTCCACTATAAAACTATACAAATCAAAGGCTGTTTAAAAGAGCTCAGATATTTTTTGTCGAACTGTTGACAGTAAAAACAGCGAACAAGAACGAATAGCGACAATATTTTCTAGACAAACGGTGGTACTATTTTACACAACTGAAAGAAGAATTAACCTAAATAATGAACAAAAAGTTGCGATTGAGCATTCAGCTGTAGCTGTGTGAAGTCCGTCGCTTGACGCCTGTTTGGCATTGGTTCTGAGAGAACTAGAGGTGGTCCTGTTACGTTCACAGCTGCCGGCGGGTTAGTAGGAATCAAAGGTCTGAATAAATTGACTCCGCCAATAGCATTCGCCCAGAACTGTGAATGGGAGGCAGTAGCTCCACTATGCTGAGGTACCAGGGTAGCTGCGGCGTTGAGTAGGTTGACAGTGGGCAGGTTAACTTGGGTCGCGGGGGGAGGTCTCGGAGGGTTCAAGCAGAGGCGAGTAGGGTTGTTGGTTGTGGTTGCTGAGAACTGTGAATGTTGAGTAGGAGGTATATAAGTATTGGCGGTGTTGGAGGAGGAAATGGTAGCTGCCTGTCGTTGCGGCTGTGGCAATATCGGGTTAATTTGAGGAGCACCCTGTGAGATTAGAGGATTTGGCAGGAAGTTGAGAAAGTTTGCAGGAGCAAAACTAGAGGTCGCTGCTGTAAGATGACGGATTTCGGTTGTCGTCT
The DNA here is from genome assembly GCF_964194025.1 of Convolutriloba macropyga. Lineage (NCBI taxonomy): Eukaryota > Metazoa > Xenacoelomorpha > Acoela > Convolutidae > Convolutriloba > Convolutriloba macropyga. The sequence continues at coordinate 74,201,377 of NC_134472.1, read as the reverse complement.
GAGTTTGGCCTGTAAATAAGTTGGGGGCAGTGTAAGAAGAGTTTAGCAAGTTGTAGGGGTCTTGCGGCTGTACTGGAACCGCTGTGATTCTATTGTGATTATTAGTACCGAGAAGGTTCCAGGACATTGGGTTGTTAAAAGAAGCGATGTTGTTATTGAGCACACTCAACTCATGAGGGTTCATACCGAAGCGGAAGATATTAACGTTGTTAATGAAAGCTCCATATTGGTTAGGTTGATGCGTGGGAGGTTGTCGATGAGATCCTCTCCCTTGAAATCGGCCACGGAAATGAGGACGACGTTGAGCCGACTGGTGGGCAAAGTTGAAGTTCCTGTTTGTCGACTCCCGGAAAGGAACAGACCCACTCGAAGTAGGAATCTGAGGTTGTGGTACTTGCGGCTGTGATGTGCTAGCAGCATCAACGGCTGTGAGTTTGTTATTGAGCGCGATGCTATTTTTGAACTCAGCTATTGTCATGCCATCGAATAGCGAAGGGATAAATCTATCCTTAGGTTTCACATCAGGTGTAAAGCCTAAATCGTCCTGCTGTGATTCCGACAGGTTACTAACTAACATTGAAATCTCCTTTTCAGCTTTATCGTTTTGATTAAAAACTTCAGGCTCTCGCCTGCACAGAGGACAAGTGAGTTGCCTGGTAAGCCATTCGCTAATGCATTCCTTGCAAAACGTATGTTTGCATGGTTGAAGGGAATATGGCACTTGAAAAATAAAAGAACAAATACTGCATTGAAGTTCTTCAACTTTGTTCATAATATCATCATCTTTGTTCTTCTCAATTATTTTCCGTTGAATCTTCTTGCTAAGCGACTTTGTAGGTAGACACAAAGACTCGAAACTGATGTTAATTCCACTTGACTTAGCCTTGCTTCGAGTTATTGGTGCCATATCTGAAAAAAATCTGAAGTCAACCAGTTGGCGGGGTCTGAATTAAGCAGTGTGGCTTGCCGACGTCTGAAAGTAGCATAAGAACAATAAAATAAATAATATTGTCTTAACGGCGTAAAAGATTGACTCAATTAAGTTTGCTCTACAGAAGCAAATGCGCAAAGCTTGTTGCGCGTTCGTGCAATACATGAAAAGATCAGAATCAATGTGTTTATGTACAAACAACGCTGAACCTAGCAAGATGTCAAGAGGGGTCATTTATTAGATCACCTGATGCTCAAACATTCAATTACCATTTCTTCAAAGATTTCCAAATTTGATTTAAGAACCACATTGAAAATACATTTCATTTTCCTCGACTAGCATAACCGATAAAAACAATTACATTTTTACATTACATAATAATGATGTATGTCCAGATTTGATTAAATTTGGTGTAAAAAATAATTGAGAATTTTCATAGAACGCAGTAGATGGAAGCGTAATTGAAAATGAATCCTCATTAAAGCAGCTACATTGAATCAATAATTAGGAAAAATTTGAAAGCCAATATGGACCTCCACGCGACCATGAAGGAACAATTGAAACTGCAGTTTGGTTTATCCGTTATTAGTCCTTTTTTACACGTAAGCGTGTTTTATTGCTAAATCAACAATTATGACGAGAAAACTGATATTCCGCAGAAAAGATTTCTGAGACATAAATTCATGAACTAAAAGCATAACGTCTGACATGTATATCGGACAAAAAAGACCTGACTGTTTCAATTGTTTTTGCAAGTAACACGAGTAGGCAAACTTAATTTTTGAGAAAGTACGCAAACAGAAATTTTACTTTAAAAAATTAACCTAAAAAAGTAGAAACCCACACATGGAAACCTATTACAAAGAAACAAAAATGTTCAGCAATATTGAAGCACTCCTTTTGTTGACGTGCTTAAATAGTTTGACAACTCAATGTCCCGCTCTTCTTCCTGATGACCTGACCCACAAACTCAATGATGTCTTTGTGCTATTGATTTGCTGATGCTCTGCAAAAGATTCTCGAAAATCAGACAAAAACCAATATAACTGTACCGCCAAATTAGACAAAGTCTTTCTTGCCATCAGCTTCTCCGTTGCTGTGCACAGCGGAAACCCAAAAATGATACTATTTAACAAAAGGAATTTTAATTCAAAGGAAAAAAAACACGAGATGACCTTAGACATGTTTCAGACCTGTGCTGCAAAAAGATCCGTTGGCGTTACTTATTGGAGAACAGCGGGAACCAGAAAACTCAAGAAGTGCATTATGTGCACCTTGAATTTAAAACTTGTGAAAACAAAATCATGATTAATATAAAACCTATTAACTTCATGCCCAAATAGTTTAATTATGGAATGCACTCAAAATGGTAACGAATTGCAAAACAGAATACTTGGAAAAGCTTCCGAAACTTTTGAGAAAACAAAACATGAATAAACATTGGGGATCACTTCGTAGATTACTGTTCTCAGGAATTTTCACTGTTCTGAGGAAAACATTACTTTGAAATGCACCCGATGAGAATGTAACACTGAGAACTTTTGCATAAAATGCTGCTGAGAACTGTCGGATCACGATGACATGTATAAATGAACCGCTCTCACGACTTGCTGGATATACAGAATAATTTTTTATGACCAAAACTAATCTTCGAAGCAGTTTCCTCAGATGTGGTAACTGCTATTCAAAAAATGAAGAAAATTATCAAGTAAATGTTACCAAAATCTTAAATAGCTCATCCTCAGACCCTAATTAACTGCGACTTCTATATTCGATAAAAAATTTTTTGATATAAAATCGGCTTTGAAATTATTGTTGTTGTTGTTGTTGTTGTTGTTGATTTACAGCTGTGCTGAAGGGTCTAAAGTCCCAGTCATCAAATTAAAATAATCTCCAATAGTTTCTACAGTTTTGACAATCGCAAAACAATTGCCAAGTGCAAATATTTCGCTCAGAAAATTTTTTCTCGAAAAAATTTCACATTGTACGTAATATTCGGTTTTTCAGTCCAGATGGTTCCCTTAAGTTTATTAAATTTTTCAGGCGGTTTGCAATTTGACAGGTTTTAAAGGTGAATTCGCTGCGCGCTTTTTCTGTTCGAGTTTTCGTCATTTTGAAAATTTCGTTTTTCCTTGTTTCATTCGTATGTACTTCAGGTAGCTCGATGCAGCTATTCTCTTCATTCAAAGCTTTTGAAACCCTTCAACGATCGTTATGTTGTATAAACATTGGTAATGGCAATATGTTTAGTAGTCGAAGCTGGCTTTTGTATTCTGTATCTTTATTTCACGTTATCCATTTGACTACCTTTTTTTGAAACTTTTCCAGAATTTGAATTTCAGTTCTTCCTGCAGTCAAGCACGTGAAACCATACAGCAATACCGGCAGAATCAAGGACTTATATAATCCCAATTTCACAAACGTGTTTACTTTGTTTGCAACATTTCGCTTAAGCATGTACAGAACTTTATTTGCTTCCTTCATTCTTTCTTCAATATGTTGTTTCCACGATACATCAGCCGCCACGTGAATATCAAGTTCTTTGACAGTCGTGGATTTCGCCAAATCTTTTCCCATCAATTTGTACTGTTGGTCTCTACCTCTGAATTTCAGATACGCACACTTGTCTTTTGCCAGCTCCATTTTGTTTTGGATTATCCCGTTCTTAATCCCATGTAGATCATCTTGGACTTCCCAGTAGCTTCTTTGTACAGCCAAAATTTTAAGATCATCAGCGAAGATAAAGGGCTCAGGAAACATCAGTACATCTGGAAGATCGTTAATAAATATACAGAACAGTATAGGGCCTAGGAGTGACCCCTGTGGTACCCCGCTTGTTATATCGAGTATCTTCGAACTCGTATTGTCCACACGCACATATTGTCGTCGATCACTCAAGTAGTCGATTAAAATTTCGAGCAAACATCCTCCAACTCCAATTTCAGTCAATTTTCGAATTAACTCATAATGTGGAACTTTGTCAAAAGCTTTTGAGAAGTCAGTTTAGAAAGCAATAATCTCTAATTGAGGGTCGTTGTTACCGAGTAAATTGAATTGAATAAATTATATCACTAGATAGAGAATTTTTGTGCGTATTATATCAAAACTTTCGCTTAGATTTTCCGTTCTAAATGCAACATACGTATTATTTCTGAGAAATACAAAGGCTGATTTCTCACTAAGAATAACTTCCAAAATGGCTCAAAACTGATCGCTTAGCCTAACAAAGTCGGTTTTTTGAACAGATTAGTTTAAATCGGTGACCTAGACTAAGACCTGCTAAAAAAGATCAAGCTAGATTTGCCTCCAAGTAAACGATGCTTATTGCCTTGACGTTTCGATATACAGTTGACTATAGACTGACTACCTATATATATAGATCTCGATGAATTAAAGTTCCAATAGACTGTATTTCAGCTTTATTTTGGTACCGCTCCCCCTATCAGGGCAAATTGAATATCAGGGCCAAATGTCGAAAATAAGCTAGCTGCTCGTCGCATAAACACGCTACAATAAAACGGGGTATGCGCAATTGAGAAACTATTTGCACATTTGAATGCCCTCGAAGAGAGAGAATGTCCACGCGAGTGATCTTCATTTAGTGAATCACTTAGAATGTCAGTTTAAACAAAATTTATCGCAATTATATTCAGTTATATTCAATTAAACCCTCTGAGAAGCACCACATCGACTCCATATGCAGAGTCAAAAGTTAACAGACGAGAACAAGACGATCAGGACACTACATTGAAGTTGCGAAACGACTCAAGACTCAGATTGAAACCATTTGAGATTTTCAGACGCCGACAGTTTCGCCCTTCTAGCTCTTGCCTCTCAACGAGTGGGATCAAGTGGAGAAGGACCAACTCGAAGTAGCCCTCGTCAGTTCTTCCGAGTTAGACCAAATTGCGGATTCAATGTATATCATCAACAAAAAACTGTAAGACTCGTCAAAAGTTTAACTTTGATGTTGTATGTTGATAAAAAACTGGTGCTTTAACCGGCAAATCTAGCCTCCCAGAACCCATTTCCTATCCCATATAACAAAATTTTTCGAGTTCACCGGTCACCAATAACCTACCCCTTAAATTTTTTTTGAAAAACAAGAACTTTGACAAATTTTTGTCAAAATCCAGAATTAATCAAATTGCGGTGTTCTTTTTCGCTGTTCTTGACATAAAAGCGTAGCAAAAAAAACTTTAAATTTTTGAAAAATTTGACCAAATTTGAAAAAATTATTTTGTCCCTATCATTTTAAAGGAAAATTATTAAATAAGGATGTAACAATTGCATAAAGTTGTCGATTTAAAAAAAGACAATTTGGTCAAGTTTTTCAAGTTTTTTCTCAAATAAGCTCTTATTCTTGGTAACTCGTGAAAATCGTGTATTTAACATCAAGGCTCGGAGTTTGAGCAAAGCTCAAATCATTTATGTTGTAAAAACATTATATGGTTTTCATGTTAGCAGCAAGTTCACTTCATCACGCCATAAAAACTGCGCCTCAAGTAACACAAAATTGTTACAAACGTAACGTTTACGCATTACCGGGTCTAAGTTTCAACCCTAACGCTTTGAAAGTCCGAAAAACAGCGCAGTTCCAGTTGAGTCATTTCTTTCATGATAAGAAGCGCCTAGTTATATGGCATGATGTAGTGAACAATTCGCTTTCACGTCATCGAAGCAACAACAATAAGCCTTTAACACCTTCACAGCTTATTGCAGTGCTTGAAAACTATCAGGAGCGCATAGAAGCTATTGTGTATTGCCCCAGAGAGGGAACTCCTGATATTTCTGAACAGCTCAAGCGTAGTACTCTAGTTACCATACACATAGTGAAAGACATTGTGTCTAGACGTAAACAGAAAGATCCTAGTTTCTTAAAAGAGTACAGAGCATTACACCAAAGGCCTGCGCTTGAGCTGAAAACACTCACGATTGTCTTAGCTCATAAAAACAACCTCCGGTCCTTAATAACACGCTCCCGACCGAAAAAACTTTCAAAGCGCCGCCATAAAACGCTCCGCACCCGTCATGCGTTCGAGGAGGCAGAACTCACACAAGCCTTTGATAACCTGAATGTCACTTAGTCTTGCGTTGTTGTGGGAGTCTACCCGCTGACTGGCGGTGTGACTTAGTTTACTCACGAGTTACGGGTTAGTTTGTGGTTGGTTCTCTCCGATAGCGCTTTACTAAACGTTTTGCTCTCCCCATCCTTTGAGTTATTCACTACCGTCCGTTTTCCGCAGGTTAACTGGTTTCATTTTTCCGTTTTCGTCGTTTTTTTCCATATCACCTTGTTTCTTTCTATCCCCCGTTTAATTTGTTGTATGATGTAGTATGTTGAAATTTTGATGTAGTAAAAATTTCTTTCTGCTAGTATGCTGGTTTGTTGTTTAGTCTCGTTCCTTGCTAGGGTGTGACTTAAGTTCATTCTAGAGTTACGGCTGGTTTGTTTCGTGACTTTCACCACACTTGTTTGCTAGCAATTTGTTGTAGCTTTATTAATTTTCGTGATATGCCTTTTTGTTGTCTGGGTAGGGTGGTTTGCTAGGGTGTGACTTAAGTTTGTTCTGGAGTTACGACTAGTACATTTCATGACCTTTTCGACTTTTGGTTATACTACATCGTTGCCGTAAATTGTTTCATGTTTTGATGCCGTTGATAAAGCCCCATAATGTTTTGTGCTAGTTTACCTGGCAGTAGCCCCTCTCCTTCTTTCTAGGGTGTGACTTAAGTTTATTCTGGAGTTACGGCTAGCTTGTTTGGCTGAGTTTGTTGCTGTGGTCTGCTAGCATCGATCTTCCCGCCTCCTCGTTTGTGGCTTCCGCCCCGCCCGTGCCGTTTTCCCGTTTCGTCGCGCGCCATCCGCCCGACGTTTCCGCCCCGCCCGTGCCGTTTTCCCGTTTCGTCGCGCGCCATCCGCCCGACGTTTCCGCCCCGCCCGTGCCGTTTTCCCGTTTCGTCGCGCGCCATCCGCCCGACGTTTCCGCCCCGCCCGTGCCGTTTTCCCGTTTCGTCGCGCGCCATCCGCCCGACGTTTCCGCCCCGCCCGTGCCGTTTTCCCGTTTCGTCGCGCGCCATTCGCCCGACGCTCCCGTTTGTCCGTCCGGTTTCCCGTTGCGTCGTGCGTTATTCGTTCGGCGTCTCTTCCCGTCCGTCCCGTCTCCCGTCCTGTCCCGTTTCGCGCTTCCTGCGCACCGTTCTTTCTTTCTTTCGCCGGGTACTATTGTACTCGACCAACACCTTTGCTCTTTGGCGGTTTGCTAGCCAAACCGTCACACTAGGGTTCGGTATAACCACTTTGTGTTGTGCTGTTGCATGTGTGTGTACTTTATATTAGTACCAAATTAAACTTGTGGTTCCTGTTTTTCTTAAGATCATGACAACTTTGCAGGACAAATTCAACAAACTTTATAGTGCGAGGGCAAAATTAGAGGCTGAACTTAATAACATCTATGGTGAAATTAACAATGCTGTGGATAAGCAAGATAGGAAAGTTAAGATCGAACGTCTGCTTGTGAAGTGCAAAGACGCTTTTATTAGAGTAGTTGCTAAAAATGAAGAGCTCTTTGATCTGGCACAAAAGACTGAAAATCCAGATGCTGCCTGTAAGAACCTTAAAAAATGGTTAGAGACTGTAACAAAGAAAACTGATGAGTTCATTGCTGCTGCTCGAGGGTTTATCAATTCGGTCCATGACAAAGAGACAGCAGAGCAGTATACCTCTCACCATTCAAAATCAAGTTCACATATGACTTCCTCAAAAAGATCAAGTCAGCGTCAACGAGACTTAGAACTATCAAGACTCAAAAGGGAGGAACTTGAGAAACAACATGAAGCAAAGCTTCGCATTGCTAGACAGCGTCTCGAAATTGAAAAACAAACGAAATTGCGGGAATTGGAAATTGAGCAGCTTGAGGAGGATCATCGCAAGGAAGTAGCAGCTGCAGCACTTGAGGAAATTGAGTTGATGACAAAATCATCAGCAGACGGTTCTGGTACAGGCAAAATGAGTGGGCTCTTTACGGAGAGAAGTTCAGTCAAGAGCAAGAAATTTGTTCAAGATTGGATTAATTCGTCACCGGCCGGGAACATGGCAGATGTTGCAAACGAACCGAGTTTGCACTTTTCTGGTTCCATCACCCAATCCAACCAAGCAATTGTCCAACTACCTTCTTCAGCTCAACTTCCAAACTCACACTTCAATCTCAATACACATGGTCAAGTTGAGGCCAACATCAACCTCCATGTCCAAAAACCAAGCAGTAGAACCAATGATGCACATGTTGCAAACAACATCATGCAAGAGCAGCAACAGCCTCAATATACGCCTCCATCACCAATAAACTTTGGTAAGCCAACTCAACTAAACGCCCCAAACACAGCCCGACAACTGTCTCAAGCAACAATGCACTTCGATGGTTTACAGTTAGATCATCAATTCCCTCGCAGATCGAGCATGCCGAGACAGTTGAATTTAGTCAGCCCTCCGCATTCACCACCTTTTAATACAATTGTTAATGCTCCTCTAGCACCTAATCCGCCACAAGCACACATAAATGTACCAGCCCCACCATCCCCCGTTCTAAACCTCGCACCACCGCATTTCCCGTTAATCCCACCAGCATTCCGCTTTCCTCCTTCGCCGCCACAAGCACTACCACTACAAGCCACTAACCCCGTGGCGAATAATGTCAATCTGTTACCCCATTCTCGGCCTACACCATTCGTTTCCTCCGCAACCGTTTTTGTACCTCAATTAATTCATCCACCACCCCCACAAAAGAGCTTTCAGCCCCAGAGTTTTGTCCCTATAACCCACGCACCTCCTGCTCCTCCAGATCCAAATGTCTGGCGTTTTCCAGCAGCAGTCCCATCTAACGCAGTACCACTTGTACGAACATCCGCAAACTTATACACCGTACAACCGGCCCCGTCAATCAACCCTCATATATCTACATCGCACCGCTCCTCTCATGTACAAGCAGCAGCAGGCGCTCAAAATTACGTAACATCAGACTTCATGCAAGCGAATCCATTTAGTTCTTCCACAGGTACCGCCCCCACCTTTGTCACTCCGATCATTCCGCCAACGTATGGAGCTACCGTTCCGAACCCGTTGTGTTGGGGTGGCCCGCCGCATCCCACACCTTCGGCTCCTTCTTTGGACTCTGCGGATTTGATAAAGCAGTTGGCGGAGGCAATTACTTGTAAGAAGAACAATCCACTGCCCGAGTGGAAGTTGTCACAGTACAATGGTGATCCCCTGCAGTGGCACGAATGGTTCGGACAATTTAAAAGCGCCATAGACGCACAGTCCTTGACTGATGATGTCAAGTTAACATACTTAAAAACTCTTGTAACTGGAAAAGCTAAAACCGCCTTCGCTGAGTTCGCATACTGTGGTGTAATGTATAAGGACGCACTTAAGACACTCGAACGTAAATTTGGCCAACCACAGGCAGTAGTCAGTGCACACTTAGACAAACTCAGCTCTTTTCCTCCACTTAAGATGCACAATAGTGATAACATCATAAACTATTCTGCAACAATTTCAAGTCTTGTAGGGGTCTTTAAATCACTCTCATACGACTCAGACCTTAAGAGCGCCTCACTTCTCAACACGGCTGTGCAAAAATTGCCGCCCAATCTGAAAGATTCTTGGTCACTCTTCACAGTGAAGAAACATTGGGTAAAGCCAACACTCCTTGACTTCAACGATTGGTTGAAGGAGAAGGCCGAGGCACACAATTTAATGAAAAAAACTTCATCGAAGGCAAGAACTGAGGATAACACCAACTCAGTAGTAAAGACCAAAGTTGCCTCAAGAACTTTTGCTGCTAATACACAAACTAAGGGCACTCAGAGACCAGCCTCAACATCGGCAACGCCTGCAACCCCTCGCTGCATCGTGTGTAAAGGCAATCATCGCATCTGGGAGCGTAGGGTATTTAAAGAAAAGTCTCCCACTCAGCGAGCAAAGGTAGTGGCGGAAGCAAAACTGTGTTTCTCATGTTTGAGAGAAAAGCATATGTTTAGGCAATGCCCAAATCCCAGGAAATGCAGGAAAGACGGATGTAACAGCTCCCATAATACACTTTTCCATGGAGCTGAGAGGATTTATCCATCAAAATCCCCTTCAAACAATAACAATAGTAATTCTAAAGCCGGCGCAAATCAAAGTAAACTTTCTGGTGTCCAATCATCGAGTAAGACCACTACTTTGTCATCTGTGAGTAATGTGAAAGGCCTCCTTCAGGTGACTGAATTACAGTTGAAGAGCTCCTCCGGTAAAGATACCACGGCTTTAGTTTTGTGTGATACCGCTTGCGGTAACTCTTGGGTGTCCAATGATCTTGCAAATAGACTTGGTTTGCACGGTACAGCATTGAAACTAACAGTCAAGGGTATAAATACCGAGGAGGTTGTAGACACTAAGTTAGTTGAACTAATTGTAACACCACGCGACAACCAAGCATTTGAACCATTTAAAGTCAGCCCTTACGTAAAGAAAAATTTGAATGTAGGCGCCGATTTCATTAACATTAAAGCACTTCAGGAAACATACCCGCACCCAGCAGTTCTAGACCCAGTTACATATTGCTATGGAAACATCGAGATGATACTTGGACAGGATGTGTATCATGCCATCCGCCCGTTAGAGTACTTCGCTGCTGACGAGAAGTCCTCGCCCTTCGCTGTTCGCTTGCCCATAGGTTGGGTTCTAAGCGGCCCTCTACCGTCGTCTTCAGGTTCAGTCTCAACTTGTTTCAAAGCTAATATGGAGCAGGATTTTGAACTCGCTAGTCAGGTAAAATCTTGGTACGACATGGAGTCGTACGGCGCACTTAAGCAAGTAGACCCACGATCCGTCTCGGATGCGCGTGCGCATGAAATTCTTGAAAACACCACCGTGCATAATGGAAAAAGGTACGATGTAGGAATGCTATGGGCTGAAGATAACATCGAACTGCCCAACAATTATTTCTCAGCGCTTGTTCAATTAAAGTCTTTGGAAAAGCGGCTCACGAAAGATCAGACATTTAGGGAAAAGTACTCGAGTACCATCAAAGAGGACTTAGACAAAGGCTACGTAGTAAGGGTCAAAGATGCTCATAAGGTGGAAAGTAGCTCGGAACGAGAGTGGTACCTACCACACCATCCGGTTGTTAACCCGAACAAGCCGGGCAAGGTCCGTAGGGTACTAAACGGAGCAGCTAAATTCCATGGCGCATCTCTTAATCAGTCATTACTCACCGGACCTGACTTACTGCAAAACCTAATCTATGTACTCCTACGGTTCAGACAACACCCATTTGCCGTATCCGCCGACATCGAGGGAATGTTCCACCAAGTTGGAGTGTTACCATGTGATCAACCATCATTGCGCTTTTTGTGGCGGGAGGACCCCACATCAAATGTTGTGGTACACCAGTATACGCGCCACATCTTTGGGGCAAAAGATTCGCCCACCTGCGCCAACTACGCACTTCAGCGCACGGCACGCGATAATGCTAAGGAATACCCAGAAGCTGCGAAAGCCGTCCTTGAGAACTTCTACATGGACGACTACTTGGACTCAGTGGAATCCCCCGAGAGGGCCCTCATTAAGTCGAAGGAATTGGTACATCTTCTCCATCTACGTGGGTTCAAGCTTACTAAGTTTGTAGGCAATGTACCAGATCTGGCTGACCGAATTGATGGGTCTGCTCAATCAACTGAACCGAAGGTCATCGTTTCATCAAAGGAGGAATCAATGCACGTGCTTGGGCTTAAGTGGGATCACAACAACGATACTCTTGTTGTGAGTGGGGGCACTAACAGCACCATCACGAAAAGTTTAACACAGCGCTTGGTCTTAAGTCTTGTGTCAAAGGTCTACGACCCAATTGGTCTTGTCGCACCTTTTACTGTTGGTGCTCGGTTAATCTTGAAAGACATTTGGCGTGTCAATGGACAAAGTTGGGATGACGAGTTACCTAAGGACACAGTTGACAGATTCCTTGCCTGGTGTATTGAACTGCCGCGGTTAGCTGAGATCACTATACCGAGAAGTTACTTTTCAGGACCATTCCAACATCTTGAACTCCCCATGTTTGGTGATAGCTCGCAAGACGTATTCAGTGCAGTAGCTTTTCTTAGGGCTCAAGTAACTTGCCCCTCCGGGGAGATTATAACAGAGCTGGCGTTTGTCTTGGGCAAGGCCCGTGTTGCACCTATGAAGGTAATGACAGTTCCTAAGTTGGAATTACAAGCCGCTCTCCTCGCTGCCCGTTTAAAAAGGGAAATCTGTCGAGCATTAACGGTTACTGTGGACAAAGTCTTTATGTGGACAGATAGTACAATCGTCTTGCAGTGGATAAACTCAACAAACAAACACCCCATCTTCATTGCAAATCGGGTTAGTGAAATCCTGGAGAACACCAGCGTTGACCAATGGAACCACGTCGCCACTTGTTATAATCCGGCAGATGCTGGCACGCGTGGTATGTCCGCTGAAGTTTTGCAATCAAGTAGCTGGGTGAGGGGTCCTGACTTCTTGAGAACTAAGCAATTCCCTTTTCCGCCAAATACTGACGTCGTTGATAACATCAAGCTCGGCGCTGTAACCAAGGAACAAGATGATGACTCCATCTCATCTTTAGCCGCATCCGTAACCAAGCCCCCTAAGGAACAAAGCATTAATCTGATCCCGTTTGATAAGTTCAGTTCTTATCAAAAATTACTTCGTGTCACCGCATATGTGCTCCGTCTTTTACCATCTCATGAAAGTTACCGTACCGTAGACGGCAGCATAGCCGACCCTGTTGAACTTGACGAAGCCGAGCGTCATCTACAGTACTTGGTTCAAGGAGAGTCCTTTAATACTGAAAGAAAGGATCTTCTTGACAACAAATCCGTTAAGAAGAGCAGCCGCATTGCTCAGTTTACTCCGTTTATTGGACCTCAGGGTCTCATCCGTTCCTCTGGTCGACTACGACGGCTAGTGGAAATTGACTTTGACACTAGGCATCCTATCGTGCTGGATGCGCGTCATATTTTTGTTAAACTGTTTCTGCGGCATACTCATTTGAAGAACCATCATCAGGGCATCGACTACTTAAGGTCAAAGGTACAAGAACGTTATGCCATCCTAAAACTACTTTCCACACTGCGTTCCATCAAATCAAACTGCGTCTTGTGTAGAAAGTTCCGTGCAGAAACCATTCAGCCTATCATGGCAGACCTCCCAAAGGAGAGACTCGTATACCAGTCTCCTCCCTTTACCAACACCGGGGTTGATTACTTCGGCCCATTCTACGTCACAGTTCGTCGGACTACCGAGAAGAGGTGCGGATTTCTTTTCACTTGTCTCACTACTCGTGCTGTCCATATTGAAATTGTCCCGTCCATGGACACTAGTTCCTGTGTAATGGGAGTGGAGCGGTTCGTCTCCCGTCGGGGTACTCCTGCTATGATTTGGTCGGATAATGGTACGAACTTCATTGGAGCGGAGAAAGAGCTCCGTGAATGTGTGGAAAAATGGAATACACTTAACATCGCTGCCGAACTTGCACATAAGGGCATTAAGTGGAGGTTCAATCCACCCAGTGCGCCACACCAAGGTGGCATCTGGGAGAGGTTAGTTCGTAGTTTTAAAAGAGTACTGTACACTATCCTCGGTACGCGTCGCCTCACAGATGAGGTGTTGAACACTACTTTTTGTCTGGTCGAATACGCACTAAACTCACGTCCCTTAACGCCCGTAAGCGCCGACCCGTCCGACCTAGGCGCAATAACACCTAATCATTTTCTACTCGGTAACCAAGCAACCAGAATTCCGTCCATCGTTGGCGTCGACGAGTTTGATCATCGTAAGCGTTACGCCCGTGCACAGTCATACGCCAATGCAATTTGGGCAAGTTGGCTCAAGGAGTATTTACCTGCACTGAACCGTAGATCTAAGTGGCAGACGCCTGCCGAGCAGCACCCCAAGGTCGGTGATTTAGTTTGGATCGTTGAAGAAAGCAACCCTAGGGGTTACTATCCAACTGCTCGGATTGAAGAACTTCGGTACGGCTCCGACAGCGTCGCCCGCTCCGCCGTCTTACGCACGTCATCCGGATCGCTCGTCCGCCCACTCGTTAAGCTTGTACCAATCCTCCCAACATTTTCTTCCGGGCCGGAGGATGTTACCGAGTAAATTGAATTGAATAAATTATATCACTAGATAGAGAATTTTTGTGCGTATTATATCAAAACTTTCGCTTAGATTTTCCGTTCTAAATGCAACATACGTATTATTTCTGAGAAATACAAAGGCCGATTTCTCACTAAGAATAACGTCCAAAATGGCTCAAAACTGTGATCGCTTAGCCTAACAAATTCGGTTTTTTGAACAGATTAGTTTAAATCGGTGACCTAGACTAAGACCTGCTAAAAAAGATCAAGCTAGATTTGCCTCCAAGTAAACGATGCTTATTGCCTGGACGTTTCGATATACAGTTGACTATAGACTGACTACATATATATATATATATATATATATATATATATATATAGATCTCGATGAATTAAAGTTCCGATAGACTGTATTTCAGCTTTAGTCGTGATCAAGAGCTTCATATATTCTTTTGAGAAACAGCAGCATATTTGTTTGCACAGATCTACTCCTTACAAAACCATGCTGACTCTTAGTTAGGAAATTTTTGAAAATGATTCTACAAGGGAATGTGTATACATTTTTCCAGTATCTTGCTATCAATGTTCAATAGTGAGACAGGCCGGTAGTTTTCAACTTTTCTTCGGTCTTCTTTTTTGAAAATAGGCGCTATGGCAGTAACTTTTCAGCTATCGGGTATTTTCCGCAGCCTTTTTATGTTCCGAAGGACAGAATGCATGATGTTACAGAAATTCTTGCTCGTCTTTACGTAAAAAACCGGAGGTATACCGTTCGGTCCTCTGGATTTTGTGGCATCAATATCATCCATTATATTTCTGATGGTATTCTTCGAGATGTCAAAATTTGTAAGAGAGGGTTTCTGTACTTTGAAATCTTTCAAACTGAAATTAGTTTTTGGGGAGAACACGAGTGAAAAAATTGATTTAACATATTTACTTGTTCGCATCGAGGTGGACTTTGCTTGGTATCATTCATCAAAACTTTGGGCAGGCAAGCAGATTTGTTTAGGATTTTCAGGTGTTTAAAAATTCTGTCTGTATTTTTCGTTCAAAATAAATTTTCTTGGTACACAACTCTGTCCTCTTCAGCTGAATCAGTGACTTGGACTTCTAGTTTTAGAACCAACTGTTTTCTGTAAGATGTTGGTTTATTCGCCAATAAACGTTTCTGTGTCTTCAGCTTATTAATCAAATTTGAAGTACCAGAGGAAATCCAAGGTGGCAGTGATTGTCTATGCCTTGTTCTTTTCGGGGCATACAAATCAAAAAATTCCGTCAAGATACCTTGTGAATTCTTCGCTCATTTTGTTGATGTTGTTGTAACAAATTAACTGGAACGGTTTTTCAATAAGATGCTTGTTTATAGCGTCATAGTCAGCATTCCCAAAATTTCTAAAGTTCTGTATTAATGGTTTTGTTTCAGTAACTGGTTTTTCTAAGGACAGACGAATAGCTTCATGGTCAGTTAGATTATAGATAGATGGAAAAGATTTGTCTAATTCAGCGGATAGATGACAATTTTGATAGAAGGTAGTATCCAAGATGTTGTTTCCACTTTTCGGGAAGTCAAAAATTTGCCGAAACAATTTCTCATCAAACATTTCGATGACTTTGTCTTCAGTCTCGTTGGGACTATACAGTGTCTTCCAGTTTGCTTCTGGAAAATAAAGGTCTCCGCAGATGACACTTGGTTTGTTTTTAGGAATGTTTCTCAGGAGCAGTTGGAAGCCCTCTATCGTGTATCGATATGAGCTTGATATGGGTGGACTGTAGAACGCATATAGAAATACTTGAGTGTCATTCAGAGTATTTTTACACGCTACACATGAGTTGGGTAGAGTGGAAATTGTTTTTTCCGATACCAGAGTTTTTTTCACAGCAATGAGGGTACCTCCATGCGCATTTCTATCTCCAATCGTGGCTCGATCACTTCCATAAAAATTGTAATCGTTAAGAAAGAGTTCGGAGTCATGAATGTTATCGTTCAACCAAGCTTCGCATAGACATAGAACATTATAATCTGAGTTAATTACTGCTTGTACGAATTTTGATCTTCTTTCGATATTTACTAAGCTTCTTGTATTTAGTTGGAGGATATGGAGAAAGCCTCCTAGTCATTGGGCATTCTGTACATCCAACTGCACTTTGACCCCATCATTGTAAAGTTCAAGATTTCGGAATTTTAACTTCTCCTTAAGTAAACCTCCGTCGAGCAGCTCCCTTCGCTTTTTTAACATTTGATTTTCTTTCAGTGCGTCATCCCTCAACAACGCTGGCAGCATATAAATGTTTCTTTCGACCAAACTATTTCTGAATTCTCGACTTTTTGCAAGAGTGATTCTTGTTTCGTGTTCATTTGCCAAGGTTACTAATACTGCCCTTGGCTTTTTTCTATCATTTCAAAATTTTGAAAGTCTTTGTATTTCCGTTTCATGTGCATTTGTACCAATCGATTTGAGCAGATCGTTAACTTCATCGTCTGTTGGAACAAGATTTTCCCCTTTCGTTTTATTAGGGTCCTAAGGTATCCCTTGTATTCTTATACATTTATTGATATTGTGGCTTTTCGAGTTTTCATCAGTTTAAACTCCTATAGTTTTTCCTGAAGTAGTTTCAACAGCAACGACAGCAGCATATGTTTTTTCAGCTTTGTCACACGTCATTTTCGTAGCATTCCCATTTTTCTCATCCACTAAGTCCGTTAGTCGCCTTTCCATATTCTTCAGTTTTTCCCCAACATCCAATCCAAGCTATCGATTTTTTCAGCAACTTTTGCCAGGGTTCAACAACGATTAAATTATCCCTTTCATTTTGTTCAACACAATTATTGCAGAGTAGCATGGCATTTACACCAAGCTCTTTAATGCCAGTAATTGCAGCTGGAGAAAGAACTGTACATTCAGGAGTCAGATGCGTGTTACAATTACATGCCACACAAGTATAACTTTTTTCGTTCGCGTTAACGGCCTTCTTGCAAGTTTTACAATTTTTCCCCATTTCGTGTTATATTATTTTCTGAGCAAAACCAAGGTATTTAATTGCTAGGAATTTCTCAAAAAATAATCTTAACGACTGGGACTTTAGGTTAAAAATTCTGATCCGGACCAAGGAACTTAATCTCTAGGAACTTCACAGAACTTAAACTAACCTTAAAGTTGATTATTTGTTGGCGGAGTTTTTCTTTCGTTGTTTTTGGGGTTTGCAATTTTTCTTTTTACAAATTCGCTTCAAATCACCGTTGTTTCGTACGATTGGAAGAGCGTTTTCAATTCGAGAAATGGATCCAAGTGAAGCTTGCTGTACTTTTTCAACACTTTCTTATCCTTTTGCTTTCGGCGAGATAAGAGATTCTTGACTATATGCAACACTGGTATCTCAGTTTCTTTCAATTTGTTGTAGACGTTAGGAGCGCCTTCTCTGACACAATAAACAGTTCCAACTATATCAACCTTTCGTTGTAGACGTTCGATTTCAACTTTTAATTGATCACCGTTGAGGGGTGTTCTATTATCGCTTTTCGGGCTTGTTACCGTATTATTGATAATATCGTGCCACAATATAATTTTCGTGTTAATTTCAACGTATCGCAATCGATTTTGTACTATCTTGTACTTATCGTTAGCGTTTGGATTTAGATTGTATCCTGGTTTCGAGATGACCTTCCCTCTGAGTTATTTTCAAATGTTATCCCACTTCTCCAGAGAATGATGTAATGAGCTAGCTCCAACAATCAACATTACAAAAGGGCAACCACGGCTACCCTGACATTCAATTATATCTGAAACTAATTAAAAAGTTTATCACAACGATTCGGGTTACCAACAGTTTCTTCATTACAAAGCAAAAAACAAAAAGTGACATTGTTCGAGAGATATGAAAACGAAGGGAAGAAAACAGCAGATCAACAACGACTTGTCTCAAAAAGTTGACGACCAGTGCTGTAACAATTCCTGTTGGCATTCCTTATTAATCAACAGCCGGTGTCAGAAAGCTGAAGAAGTGAATTGAGTGCAGTTAATATAAAAATTGTGAAAACAAGATTATGATTAATGTAAAATTTTGCCCAAGTTATTTCCCCTATATTTTTACAAGAGGGTGAACTCAAACTGGTAAGCAAATGTGTAACAAATTTCTTTAAAACCTGCAGAGAATTTTCAAAAAATTATAGTCAAATGAGAAATAAACTTTTCTGATCAATTGGTTGACTCAAAACTTTTAACTCAAACATTTTGAAATTGAAAAGGAACATATTTCTCGTGCCTGAAATTTTATACTCATGATTGACTTACCAAGTAAAAACTGTTTATAGGAAAGCTTTAATTTGCAATCAAGCCACTGAGACGGGAACACAAAAAATATCTTTAAGTAATATCGTCTGAAATTTTCTACGATCCAACCAAAGTATTACATAAAATGCTACTGAGAACCCATGCAGATCATTCCTGTAAACGAACTTTGCTCGAAAACAAATTTAATTGTTAGTTGGAGGAGGTTACAATTGTAGCCGAAACAAAAACAATGGAATGTATCGCTCTGGTGGACAAGCGGGAGTGCTTAGCTCGGGAGTTGGAGAATGCCGAGATAGACAATAGTAAGCTAAGGAGTAGTGTAAAAACAGAGCAAACCTCAAAGAAGGTCATACAGAGGAGACTGGAGGCGATCAACGCGCAGAGCCCGTTCAGTCGACCTCTAAACATTTGTGAACTTCTATTCCTGCCACAGGGCCACAACCAGTACTATCCAGAAACATTTCAAAACGTTGGCATTGCTCTGTCATCCGGACAAGGGTGGTCGTGAGGACATGTTCAAAATCATTCTTCAAGCAAAAAAAATATGGAATACGAGGAGGCCCGTAATATTTATGACAAGTACGAGATTGAAAAAGCACAAGAATATATGAACTCGAAAGTGGACATTTGAAGCTCTTGCTGTGTGAGTGAGTGGAACTTTCACATTGTCTAAGAGGGAGGCAGTATAGTGAACCATAATGTATGACATGCTCATAAATTACATATTAAACGCATAATTCGAAATTTTCACAAACAAATAGGAGAGCAAAACGAGATGGTTAATAATAGTAAACCGGAGTTTAACAATATAGAGAAAGCATCATAAATAATGATGGGAATCATCGTGGAATTTCATCTTGACGGGACACGGCAAAAAATGTTTGTTCAAGACGGGATTCGTCAAGCAGGGAAACCTGTTTTCTGTTAGCTTAACTAACAGGGACCCGTGCGGTAGAAAAAAACTATGAGAAAATCCCAAGGAGACCAGCGAAAATGGGTAAAAATGACCTAATATTAATTAACCATTGATAGGACTGAAACCAAAGAACATAGTCAAAACTAAACCTTACACAGTCGAGCTGCCTCTCTTTAATTGCTTTACATCTCTCATCTTCACAAAACTTCTAATATTTACTAGCAATAGATCTAACTTTGTATTAAACTGATTGTACATTTACATCTGCTCAATTAAATTCAAGTCTGAAACTTGGAAAATTTTCCTCAGTAACTCCGAGGTTTAAAGTGCTTAAGAATAACAACCAACCCAAACCGTAACCGTAGACAGTACACGGATACTACAGAGAGATATTAGAAAGAATGAAAGCAAAACAAGCAGATGAACAACGACAAATCTCAAAAAAGTAAAGACCTGCGTTGTAACAATTTCTGCTGGCGTTCCTTATTATTGAACAACAGGAGTAAAAAACTCATGTGACTTATGAGGGCAGTTAACGCAAAATTTTTGTAATAAAAATTATGAGTACTGTGAAACCTTATAAAAATTGCCAAAATATTTCAATAACAGGAATGAACTCAAAATGGTACCCAATTATGGAAAAAATTTTGATTAACTCCAGAAGTAAATCGGAAAAAAAAATCTTTGGAAAAACAATTAATTGGGATCAATTCGTATATTAAAAACTAAGTTCACTCAGATCTTTTAAATTTAAACAGAAGCATAATTTTCTTGGTTAATCTTAACGAATTGATACTCATGTTTGACTTGCGAAATAGAAACGCTTTTAGGAAAATAGTTTTTAGCAATTCAGCCAATGAGAATGGAACACAAAAATTATCAACTAGTAAAGAAAGGTGACATTTTCTACCATCCAATCAAAATACTGAATAAAACGCCGCTCATAAAACAATCAGATTACCAAAATAACTTCTGTATTTGAACCACATACCTAATAGTCTGGATTTCTTGCAAAATTTTGTGGTGATTAAAACAAATGTTAAGCGCCTTTTCCTCAGATGTGGTAACTGCTATTCAAGAAAATGAAACTTCTCAACTAAATGACTTTAAAAACACAAGGAATTATCCTGTAACACTAATTAAGTGCGATTTTCTCATTTGATTAAGCATTGTTTTTTGAAATAAAAAACATTTTTGAAATTAGACTAAATCGGGTTAACAACAGCTCCTTCATTGCAATTCTTAAAGAAGAAAAAGGGATATTATGAGAGATAATTAAACGAACGAAAGAAAACAAGAGATGATCAACAACATTTCTCATAAGACTAACCGGCTGTAATATAAAATATTTTGTTGCCGTTACTTATTAAAGAATAGCGGGAATCAAAATACTCAAGAGATGAATTATGACAGCAATTAATATAAAATTTGTGAAAATGAAACTACGAACTTAAAAACCTAACAAGTTACTGCCCAAAATGTTTGATGATGAATGCACTCAAAATGGTAACCAATTGTGAAAAAAAAATGGAAAAACTCCCAATTTTTTTTTAAAAAAGTGAATGGAGAATTAATCAAATGAGATCTATTTGTTGATTAAAAACTGATTTTACACCAATTTTCAAATAGTTGAACGGAAGCTTATTGTTCCTGCTTAATCTTACAGAATTGATACCCAAGTTGAACTTGTCAAAAAAATTCACTTCAAGAAAATATTAAACTGCAATTCGGCCAATGAGAATGAAACACAAAAAATATCAACTAGTTAAAACAGTAGGCATTTTCTGGCATCCAGCCGAAAAATTGCATAAAGCTGCTCAGAACTCATTCAGTTTGCAGATAAGGTTTCCGTAAACGAACCACTCTCACGATTTACTGGATCTACAGTTAACTTTTTCAGAGAACGAAGACATATATCAACTACATAAAAGCTACTTAAATTCTAAAAGGATAATCCTCAAATGCTAATTAATTGTGACTTCTTTAATTGATTAAACACTTTCCTTTCAATATAAAAAAACTGGTTTGAAATTAGACCAAGTTGGATTAGTAACCGTTTCTTTATTACAATGCTGAAAAAACAAAAAGCGATATTATTAGAGACATATTCAAACGAAGGAAAAAACAGGAGATGGACAACGACATGTCTCATAAAGTTAAAAACCTGTGCTGTTACAAGTTTGTTGGCGTTCTTTAATAATCAACAGCAGGAGTCAGAAGGTTCAAAAAGTGAGTTATGAGAGCTTTTTAATAAAAAAAATTTGAAAACAAAATTATGAATAATGTAAAATTTTATCCAAGTCATTGTCAAAATAATTTCATTAGGGAATAAACTCAAACAGAAAACCAATTGCAAAAAAATACTTTAAAAACCTGCAGAAAATATTTCAATAACAGGAATGAACTCAAAATGGTACCCAATTGTGGAAAAATTTTTGATTAACTCCAGAAGTAAATCGGAAAAAAAATCTTTGGAAAAACAATTAATTGGGATCAATGCGTATATTAAAAACTACGTTCACTCAGATCTTTTAAATTTAACAGAAGCATAATTTTCTTGGTTAATCTTAACGAATTGATACTCATGTTTGACTTGCGAAATAGAAACGCTTTTAGGAAAACAGTTTTTAGCAATTCAGCCAATGAGAATGGAACACAAAAATTATCAACTAGTAAAGAAAGGTGACATTTTCTACCATCCAATCAAAATACTGAATAAAACGCCGCTCATAAAACAATCAGATTACCAAAATAACTTCTGTATTTGAACCACATACCTAATAGTCTGGATTTCTTGCAAAATTTTGTGGTGATTAAAACAAATGTTAAGCGCCTTTTCCTCAGATGTGGTAACTGCTATTCAAGAAAATGAAACTTCTCAACTAAATGACTTTAAAAACACAAGGAATTATCCTATAACACTAATTAAGTGCGATTTTCTCATTTGATTAAGCTTTGTTTTTTGAAATAAAAAACATTTTTGAAATTAGACTAAATCGGGTTACCAACAGCTCCTTCATTGCAATTCTTAAAGAAGAAAAAGGGATATTATGAGAGATACTTAAACGAACGAAAGAAAACAAGAGATGATCAACAACATTTCTCATAAGACTAACCGGCTGTAATGTAAAATATTTTGTTGCCGTTACTTATTAAATAATAGCGGGAATCAAAATACTCAAGAGATGAATTATGACAGCAATTAATATAAAATTTGTGAAAACGAAACTACGAACTTAAAAACCTAACAAGTTACTGCCCAAAATGTTTGATGATGAATGCACTCAAAATGGTAACCAATTGTGAAAAAAAAATGGAAAAACTCCCAATTTTTTTTTAAAAAAGTGAATGGAGAATTAATCAAATGAGATCTATTTGTTGATTAAAAACTGATTTTACACCAATTTTCAAATAGTTGAACGGAAGCTTATTGTTCCTGCTTAATCTTACAGAATTGATACCCAAGTTGAACTTGTCAAAAAAATTCACTTCAAGAAAATATTAAACTGCAATTCGGCCAATGAGAATGAAACACAAAAAATATCAACTAGTTAAAACAGTAGGCATTTTCTGGCATCCAGCCGAAAAATTGCATAAAGCTGCTCAGAACTCATTCATTTTGCAGATAAGGTTTCCGTAAACGAACCACTCTCACGATTTGCTGGATCTACAGTTAACTTTTTCAGAGAACGAAGAAATATATCAACTACATAAAAGCTACTTAAATTCTAAAAGGATAATCCTCAAATGCTAATTAATTGTGACTTCTTTAATTGATTAAACACTTTCTTTCAATATAAAAAAACTGGTTTGAAATTAGACCAAGTTGGATTAGTAACCGTTTCTTCATTACAATGCAGAAAAAACAAAAAGCGATATTATTAGAGACATATTCAAACGAAGGAAAAAACAGGAGATGGACAACGACATGTCTCATAAAGTTAAAAACCTGTGCTGTTACAAGTTTGTTGGCGTTCTTTAATAATCAACAGCAGGAGTCAGAAGGTTCAAAAAGTGAGTTATGAGAGCACTTAATAAAAAAAATTTGAAAACAAAATTATGATTAATGTAAAATTTTATCCAAGTCATTGTCAAAATAATTTCATTAGGGAATAAACTCAAACAGTTAACCAATTGCAAAAAAATTCTTTAGAAACCTGCAGAAAATTTTCAAAGAAAAATTCAATGGAGAAATAAACATTTTTGATCAATTTGTAGATTCAAAACTTTCAACTCAAAGCTTTTGAAATTGTACAAGTACAAATTTTTCCTGCCTGAGAATTTATACTCATGATTTTTTACAGAATAAGAACTGTTCACAGGAAAAATTTATTTTGCATTGAAGCCAATGAGACGGGAACACAAAAATTATCAACAAGTAAATACAGTTGACAATTTCTACCAACCAACCAAACTATTGCATAAACTGCTTCTGATAACAAATTCAGATCATGAAAATTATCCCTGTAAAAGAATTTCTCTCAAAATCAATTGAATTTTTGGTAAAATTGTCTAGAGGGCCAAAAAAATCTTTAAAGCATTTTCCTCGGATTGCTCTTTAAAAAAAAGGGAGTGCGTCAATAAATTGCGAGAAAAAAACTAAAGAAAAAAATGAAATCCTAATTTACTGAAACTTCCTTCTTCGAGCAAACACGTTTTTTTTTGGTTTGAAACTAGACAAAGACGGTTTAATAACAGCATTTTTATTACCATGCAAAAAAACACCAAAACTGATGTTATTAGAGACATTTAGGAAAAGAAACAAAACCGGAGTTTAACAATGACATTTCTCATCGAGCTAAAGAGCTGCGCTGTAAAATGTACTGTAGCCGTTACTTTTTAAACAACAACGACAGCCAGAAAGTTCAGCCAGGAAATGATTTATGCGAGAAATTAATATAAAATTTGTCAAAACAAAATTATGAATACTGTAAAACCGAACAACTTTTGCCCAAAAATTTTAGTTATGGAATGCACCAATGGTAACGAATTTTCAAAAAGAACTCCCGAAATTTTTCAGAATAAAAATGAATGGAGAAATAAGTAAATGGGATCAATTTGTAGATTAAAAACTGTTTTTACTCCTGTCTTTTGAAATTGAACGGAAGCTTAATGCTCCAGTTTTTTGTTAGAGAATTGATACCCATGTTGGACTTACCGAGAAAACCATTTTATGATAATATTACTTTACAATGCAGCCAAAGCAAAAATATGAACAAGTAAAGACAGTTGACAGTTTCAATCATCCAAACAAAATATTGCGTTAAACGCGGCTGAGAACTCATTCAGGTCACAAAAAACTTTTGTCAAAACGAACAGTTCTCAAGACCAATTGGGTCTATAGCAAATTTTTGTAGATAACAAAACAAATCTGCAAAGCATTCTTCTCAGATGTGGTAACTGCTACATAAAACAAACAAATGAGGAAATTTGTCAACTCAATGTGACCAAAAACCTGAAGGGGAAAGCTTTAATCATAATTAACTGCCACTTTTTTACAGCAAAGTGTTTTATTGGAAAACAGAGACAGAATTTGCAATCTAGACAAGGTCCGCATACGAATATATTTTTTCTTCAAGTGCACAAATGGAACCCAAAATTGATTTTATTAGAGGAATACTAAAGCAAAAAAAAACAAGAATATAAACATAATTCAAAAAAGTTTAGTCACCTATGCTGCGAAAAGATCTGATTGCGTCAATAATTTACAAACACTAAAGGTCAAGAGTTGAAAAATGAGACCACTTATTTCAGAAGTCCCGAATCTCAAAAAAAATAGACCACTGTAAAACTTAATATCTTATTACCTAAATAGGGTAATTACCTATTGCACTGAAAAATTGAAATTAACTCTAAAAAAATACGTTGAAAAACTTCAATCTTTTAGAAAAAAAGAACGGAAAACAAACAATGGGGATCAATTTTCAGAATACTTTCACTTTGAACTACTTTCACTCAGATCTTTCAAATCAAAGAGAAATTTTTTATTTCTGCCTGCCCTTAGAGAATTTATACAAATTGACTCACCAAGTTTAAAGGAATTTTTTTGTAACGCAGTAGACAACAATTGAACACGAAACATATCCACTGGTAAAGACATATGACAATTTTTGCAATCCAACCCAGAAAATTGCATAAAACGCTGCTTGGAATTCCTTGAGATTACAAAGGACATTTTTGTAAATATTCAAATCTTAACCAACTGGGCTATTTTTGTTGGAGCAATCAAATAATGTATTGGAAAATGAAAGTTAGTTCTGAAAATTGACAAACTCCTGCTTATCAACAGTTTCTCTTTTGTGGTGCACAATTGAAACTGAAAACGATATTATTATAGAGATATTGAATCAAAAGAAATAAAACAGGTATTGAACAACGGCATGTTTGAAAAGTTTATCAACCTGTTATATCTGTTAGTGTCACTATTGAGCATCAAATTTGGTCAGTAATTTAAAAGAATGGTTTCCACAGGTGGTTACATTAGGTCATTACCATTTAATTTATAAATCGTGAAACAAACTGACCGCTGGAAAATTTGAAAAATGTATTGCCTATATATAGTATTGCACTGAAAACGGGCCACTGAAAATCTTAAAAAACTACTTTGAAAAGCTCCAGAGGTTTTCCAAAAATGAAACTGAATAAAAAGACAAACAGTTTGGGTCATCCTATAGATTGAATTTTTTTCATTCAAAATTTTAAAATGGAAGTGCATGCTTCACGACCTGTTGGAGTTATATTATTATACTGCAGAGGGAGAACAAACCTGTTAAGATTTAAAAGATAGATATAACAAAACTTTTACAAAGATTATTTACAATTGAAAAGCACAATTTTTTTGTTTCTGTCTATCCTTAGACATTTTAAATGCGGAATTGATTTATTGGAAAAAATTTGAGGAAAAATTTCATTTTGGAATGCAGTTGAGGAGAATGGAAAACACAGAGTACGAACTGTTGAAAATTTTTGACAAATTCTGCCATCCAAATGCTATTTTGCTATACGCGGACTAGAACTCATTCAAGTTGCAAAAACAATGTGTAAAAGACTTGCACTACTTTTTGGTTTTATATCAAAAATATTTTAGTGCAAAAAAGAAACCATATAAGCATTTTCCTTATAACTGCTACAGCAACATAAAACAGGGAAAGTGGGAAATTAACTGAGAACAAAACCCCGAAGGGGAAATCTTAAAATCCTAAAATAGTGCGACTTTTTTATTTGGAAAGCCAAATTAGTAATAAAAAAATAGGAGATTAAACTGAAGATGGACAACGTGCATCTAAGCAACTTTTTTGTTAGCGATACACAAATTAAACCCAAAAATGATATATTAAAGGAATATTAATAAAAAAGAAAGAAAACGAGATAAACAACGACATGTTTCTAGAGTTTTAGGAAATCTGCTGCAAGAAGAGCTGTTGGCGTCACTCATTAAACAACAGCGGGAGTCAGTAGAACGAAGAAATGATTTAAGTTGATAAATTGATGACTAATTATAATTAAGGTTAATTAGTGATAAATTGAACCAGAAACCCCACCCCCCCCCCCCCCCCAGATATCACTTGTAATCTTTTGCAAAAATCTATATCCGATATCGGTTAAAAAAGACCTGACTATTTCATTGATTTTGTGCAAGTAACTCGAGTTGGAAACCTTAGTTTTAGAGAATACTCAAACAAAAATTTCACAATTTGAAATTAATATATAAATAAGATACATAAATGCAAACCTGTTATTAAGAAACAGTATGTAAATAATTTGAGTCCATGTCCCTTCCTAACCCTGATGTTCATCAATAATCTTGACAAGTTTTTATGTCATATGTTTTTTTCTCTGAATTTTTGGAAGCGATCTTAAAAAACAAGACAAAAACCAATGTGAAGGCTTGTCAAGTTCTGATTGGGCTGAACTGCATCTAATCAAGTTCACAGGAAACTCAACAAGTCAATAGATAAACATTTGATACTGTTTTGCTGATATTTGTAATAAGTTTTTTTGGGTCTTTCCCATTATAGCCCCCCCCCCCAAGCTTAGTGGTCAGATAACCTATAGCCCCCCCCCATTCATGGTATTTATACCATAATGGGGGCTATAATTTCATGGGGGGCTATAATGGGAAAGACCCGTTTTTTTCATGAGATTTGCGGTTTTTACCAGTAAAATTTTTATTTCTGCTGGCTAAAAAATTCACCGCTAAACACAGCAAGTCTTACAAAATTTCAACGCTTTTATTTTTCATTCGTTTATTGAACCGGATATAAATTCACAAATAATATCTTTGAAGGAAGTGACAGATGGCGCAGTGGTAAAAGAAGTTGTTGACATGCAGGAAGCGAGAGGTTCGTACCCTTGTACGGGTTTTGTAAAGAATCCGGTGAATGCGGTGAAAACAAAAATTTTACCGCTAAAGACCGCATTTCTTAAAGAAATTCAACACTAAAAACCGCAAATCTTACAAAAATTCACCGATATTCACCGCAGTTCTTACATTATTTTTTCGACAATACCTCGACCAGTGGTAGAACAAAGAAGAAAGCAGATATTGCTGATAGATGTTCCTGTACTGATACAGATATTTCAATAATTTGGCATCCAAGTCTAAATTTAATACATAAATTGAATAAATACGTGTATTGCTCTCAAAAAGGAAACGAAAAATCTCAACCCGGATAGAGGATTTTCCATGAAAAAAAAAACGAGGAAAAGAGTGTAAAGAGTTTTAAAAAAGTTTGTTTACACCATTAGCTCTCCGCTTAATAATGGTTGAAAGAGATTGAATTTAAAATTTGCAAAAAAAATCTAGAAATATTTTGAACAAATGAATTAGTATGAAGCGATACAAACTGGATCAATTTGGTTATCTAAAACAACTCTTACTGAGACTAGTATAAGTTGAAGCACACAGTTTACTTTTCCTACCTATCCTCAGTAAACTTTTATAGGAGTTGGATTTTCCATATTTGTATTTTGTTCAGAAAAACTTTTCTTTGCTATAAAGCTAAGGAGGAAGGACTAACAAAGTGTCCACAGGGAAAGTTTGTTGCAACTTCTATCATCCTACTAAAACATTGCATAACACGCTGCTTAGAACTCAATCTTTGTACGAAAGACATTGTAAAAAAGCACCCCTTACTCGACCCACTGAAGCTATATTATCATATTATATTAATATAGCTTCATTGGGTCGAGTAAGGAGTGCTTTTTCACAGAGAGAAAGAAAAAACTATAATGCTTTTTTTTCAAATTGGGTAACTGTTAAATCAATCAAAAATATGGAAACTGGGCAACTAAATAGGACAAAACTTGAGGGAGAAAATGTTCAAATCCTTATTTACTGCGGTCAATTTTGTGATTTATTATTTTTTATTTAGTTGAGCAACCAGTTTAATTACTGAAAATAAAATATATTAATGGATTTAGACAAAGTGCTATATAGCAACAGTTTTTTCAAAGTAGTATGCACGTGAAACTCAAAACTGAGATATAATAGAGGGATGTTATCATAAAAAAGAAAATTAACATTAAAAAACGACGTTTTATATCCAGAGAAATAATTGTATTTCTTTTGCCAGAGTGGCTATCGGCACCGAAATGGTGCAAAACTAAACATTTTAATTTTTTGTCGATTTTCTGAGTAATTTTTTAAATGTTATCTTTGTGATTCCCAAACTCTTGGCTTTTGATTCAGGATCATATATACAAGGCACTGAGTTATCATCATTACTTTAGGCACTGTGATCATTTAGTGCGACTTCCAGACATTTAAAGGAACGGCAACTGACTCCATCTTGTAACGTGATCAATCAGTCAAAATTGAGCAGTTAATTTTTACAGACGCTATATTATAAATTTAATGTTATAGACGCTATTATATTTTCAGTATTTTACTATATACTCTAATTTTTTTCCTGTTTCCAGGAAAAAGTAGGTAAACTAATTTACAGTAATTTGATTTTTCATCAAAATTATTTCAACATTATCTTTTGCGAGTTTCAAATTTTGGCGACGTTTTAAAATCAGTTGAGCTACCTTATTTTGAAGTAAGCATCAAAATTATCCTTGACTAAGGCCTTATGAAAAATAATAAGAAATGGACCATAGTTTATCACTAACGATATTTTTTACAACTTTGAACTGAAATAGATGTTTCGAGAGCTGAAATAGGTAAATTGCTGTTGGAAAATTTGAACAGTTGAATTAACAAAAAATCATTTGAGATTTTCTAGTATATTTTGTGTGTGTTCCCCTATAATTACCAATAGCTTGAGCGTAGACAGTCGTTCAAAAGATGCACCAATTTGAAGTCCGCAAACAAATAGTGCTCAGAAAATGGCGCTTGGGTACGCAGCGGTAGCAGTAGCCATATAAAATCAATTTAGTCTGTATTTTGTAGTAAATTCGATGAAAATATTATCATTTGGATGATTCATTGTAACTTCGTCAAGAGGCAGAAAAGTTCTGTTTTTGAGATTTTAATTGAATTTTTTCTACAACTCTGTCGGTAATCTAGAGTTTCCCCTGCAGAATCCTCAAACACGAACCAGGTGAAAGTTAGGAAAAGCAATGCAAAAACTTCATACGGAAGAAAATAAACTTTCAGGAAGAACGATTCTGAATTAAAATTGGCTAATTTATAGTCATCTAATAAACAATTTCTCAATATTTAGACAGAAACTACAAGGCAAAAACAAAGAACAAAAGAGCTATAGCAATTACTTAAGAAGCACAACACCATTTGATTACAAACATTCGTTTGATAACAAAAAAGTTGAACTTCGTTTATTGGAGACCACGGTTTACACCAGCTGGAAAATTGTCTAAGCACTTCCTTTTTCGCAACAACTCGTATTTTTGTTGCAGCTATAACCTTCTTCTCTGTATCAAAACCGAGACAACCAATCTTTCCCAAATTTGATCATAGCTTTGCCACATTTTTGTCTCTTTTTCTCGAAAAGACTCCTGGCACGTTTGCAGTCTCCACCTCCAAAAAAACTGACCCAGCCATTGTAACGCCATTGTCTTGCTTAGCTTGTTTTCTGATTTGGACTTAATTTGCCCCACTTCTTAAAAATCATCCGGACTTAAAAAGTATCGACAGCGAGAGTTTGTTGCAACCTATAGCATCCTTTTTAAACATTGCATAACACGCTGCTTAGAACTCATTCAATGTACGAAAAACATTTGTAAAAAAAACACCCCTTACTCGACAAATGAAAAAATAATATTATAAAGTACACAGAGAAGGAAAATTCTATAATGCATTTTTTTTTTCAAAATGGTTGACTGTTATATCAGTCAAATTCATGGAAACTGGGCAGCTAAGTAGACAAAACGTGAAGGAGAAAATGTTCAAAATCCTAATTTAGTGCGGCTAAATTTATGATTTAATAATTTTTTTTAGTTGAGCAACCAGTCTAATTAATGAAAATAAAATATATTATTGGATTTTGACAAAGTCCTACATAGCAACAGTCTTTCCAAAGTGGTGTGCACATGAAACTTAAAACTAAAACTTAATAGAAGCATGTTAACACAAAATAGATAAATAACATAAAAAACGACGCTATATAAATCTGAAGAACTGTGCTGAGAAAAGACTTAATCAAAAACAACGTGTAACGTAAGTCACTAAAGATAAACATTTTGGAAAAAAGACCAGATAACAGACCAACAAAAAAAATTAAACCGCTTAAAATGTCGATAACCAATGCTCCATGGTTCTTTTTCCTCCCCTTTTTGGAAATATACAACGGAGCATTCTGAAGCAATTTTTCCCGGCAATGGTAATCTTTAATCCATATATGATTCCAGAGAACTAAATTGTATTTTTGTTTGCCCGAATGGCTATCGGCACTGAAATGGTGCAAAAGTGCACATTTTAATTTTGTGTCGATTTACAGAGAAACATTTTATAATGTTATCTTTGTGATTCATGGCTTTTGATTTAAGAACATATATACAGGGCACTGAGTTATCGTTATCACATTTACCACGCTGATCATTGAGTGCATTTAAAGGATCGGTAACTGACTCCAGTCAGTTAACTGATCAATCACTCAATGTTGAGTAGTTATTTTTACAGTCGCTATATTATAAAATTAATGTTATTAATGTTATAGATGCTATTTTACTTTTTATTATTATATTACCTACCCAAATCCTTAAAGTTAATTGAATTTATTGAAGTTAGAAACAACAGCTGTTGCCAGGAAAAATAGGTAACCTAATTTTCAGTAATTTGATATGTCATCAAATTTAATTTAACACTATCTACTGCAAGATATAAAGTTCGGCAACATTGTAAAATTAGTTGAGCTTTCTTAAAAAGATGTAAGCATCAAAACTATCATCAGTTAAGCCCTAATCCTGAAAAATTGAAACGCATAAGAAAAAATTTGGTGAAGTGGAATAAATCTGGTTAAGATTGTGTACTTGAGCTTGTTCTGATAAGTTTTTTTGACACGATTAACACCATGTTATGACGTTTTTGTCGAAAATCGGCTCCTTCTCATTTGAAGATCAACGTCAAATCTAAGCATTTGAAGTGTATAAAGGAAAACAGTCCAAAACATGCCCCGAATGCCATAAATGACATGTTACTTTACCAATATTCTCTAAGCAGAACAATCACTGAAAAGCTATAATTTTTCTTTTGTTAAAACAAATTGATTTTATTTAGAAGAAAGGAAAAAAATCTTACTTTATATTTCAAAAAAATTAGATCATAAATAAAATAAGAAACCATGGAAATTCCGAGGTATTCAGCGAACTAAATTGAAAATGACAAGCTTTCGCTGAAGATTTAAAAAATGTTTTAGAAAGAATTATCCACAGCTTTGTTTGGTGTCAAGATAACTGGCAAAAACTGTGTTCGCTCGAACAAAAAGCAAATATACGACTGTAGCGTCTTTCAAAAAATGACACAAAGTAATTATGTGGAACAAAAATGGACTGAGGCAATTGTTTATAGAAAACAATTCAAGCTTATCTTAATAAACAAAAAGTTTACGGAAGTTATCGAAAACATCATTCATCTAAACATCGAAACATGTTATAATTTACTTGTTTTGTTTGATGTTAGTATATAAGCGGAATAATAGTTTGCATGCAATATGGACTTGACCATTTTTGAGCTTTATTGTTTGATTGCACCCTTATCTAGCCTCTGATCAAAATCATTCTGCCATTAGCAAAGAGTGAGGAAACTGAAGATTTTTTCACAATTATAAATGATTTTTGGGGTTAATCATTTCAGTGGTTCATACCGTTTTTGCCATTGAAATTCAAAAAAACAGTGAAACGAAAACCATACATTTTTTGCACTGAAATAGTGCAAAAATGCATAATTTAACTCTTTGTCGATTTTCAGAGTAACATTTTAATAATTTATCTATGTGATTCCCAAATACTTGGCTTTTGATTCAAGATCATATATAAAAGGCACTGAGTTATCATTATCACTTTCATCACTATGATAATTGAGAGCAATTAAAGATACTGTAACTGAATCCAGTCAGTTCTCTGATCAATCAGTCAAATTTGTGTAGTTAAATATACAGACGCTGTAAAATTAATATTATAGACGCTCTTATACTCTTTAGTATTATATTATCTACTCGAATTCTTAAAATAATTTGAATTGATTATGGTTAGAAACAGTATTTGTTTCCAAAAAAATGAGGTAACATAATTTACAGTAATTTGTGTTCTCATCAATTTTAGTTTAACATTATCTTCGGCAAGATAATTTCGGCAACTTTTTAAAGTTAGTTGAGCTTTCTCATTAAGCCTCAAAACTATCATTGACTTAAGCCTTATAAAAATATTAAGAAATGGACCAGAGTTTACCACGTACAAAATTTTCAACCAAAATCATTTTAAGTCCCAGTCCTTCACATGACAGAGCGCCATTAGCATTGAGGAGATTGTTAGTCTATTGTATTAGGCCAGCTTGATGCTCGAGGACCAGGCAGTAATGATTGGTTTCTACAGAGTTTATCGAGCAGTCCCGTGGTGATCAGAACTGTTCTGTTTTCTGAGGTTCAGAGGACAAAAGCCTTATAGTCCAATTCTATCAATACCAAGAAGTCCGTAGTACAATTTAAAAATTTTTAAGATCTCTTTTCAAAAACCAATGTTCAATGTCAAGATTAATGATAAAAATAAATCCTGAAAAATTGAAACGCACAAGCAAATAACTGGCTAGGTGGAAAAAATCTGGTTAATATTGTGTACTTGGGCTTGTTCTGAGGTTTTTTGACGCGATTAACAACTATCCTGTTATCATGTTTTTTTGTCGAAAATCTGCTCCTTCTCATTTGAAGATCAACTTCAGATCTAAACAATTTGAAGTGTCTAACCAAATCAGCGTTTCATACCGTATTTGCAACTAAAATTTACACAAACAGCGGAACGAGAGCCATAGTGTTTTCAAAACAAGTAAATAAAATTAAAACATAGATTAAAAATACTTAAGGGAAATTTTTAATATCTAGAATTGTCTATCAATTATTTACCATTACTTTAAATATGACATCAAATCAAAAATCAAATTAATCTATTAAATTTGCGGTTCTCTTTCTAAAGTAATAAAAATAACTTTTGAATGCACATAGGTTGCTATTTAAAGAGACGCGCTTTTATCCAATAATAAAGCAATCATTCAACTTACTTTTAAACTCTGCATCACATTTTATACTCATTTTATAAAACACATCAACAGCCAAACTGAGATTGCTTTCTTCTCTGCTATAAACCAATCAATATGATGCGTGTTGTGTTTCATTGTTGGAAAGAATACGTTTGTCTCAGTAAAAGTGAAATCGGACCAAAATTTTAAAAACCATATTTAAAACTATTTCAAAAATTGAACAATTAAATCATGAACATCAGTTGAAATACAGGCGATAAAACTTCAATATTGTTTCTCGGAGAGATAGATTTCGAGAAATTTTTCATTTGTTCGATTTAATAATAAAAAAATTCCTCTTTCAAATCGATATATCATAAATATAGCTTGTCTGTAGTTGTCAAAATAGAGTTTCTTGGCAATATTTTGTTCACGTATGTCAAGATAATTTGCAAATTGTTTAACTGCACAACAAAATGACCAAACAATATGATCTAGTAAAAAGCAACGCCGAATAGTTCAATGAAAGAAAGGTAACAGACAAAAGAAAGTGATTATAGAACTCAGTTCAGACCTAAATTTATAAAAGTTTACGGAAAACATCAGAAACACTTTTGATTTATGCCTCAATTTTATTTAAGATTTAATTGCTAAATTTGTAACCGACTGGAGAGTGGCTTGTTAACAAGCATATGATATAAGAATTAAAAATATTAATTTTAAATCCAAATTCGACGGACTTTTGAGAAAAGCGTTTGATAGACTTTTGCAGGAAATTAACTCGGCAAAAACGAAAAAAAATTTAAGCAGAATCTATGTGAGTTCATCTAGTTTGAACCAGTTTAATTACTGAAAATAAAATATATTATTGGATTTAGACAAAGTCCTATATAGCAACAGATTTTCCAAAGTGGTATGCACATGAAACTCAAAACTGAAACATAATAGAGGGATGTTATCACAAAAAAGAAAAATAACAAAAAAACGGCGTTTTATAAATATGAAGACCTGTGCTGAAAAAAGACTTGTCGGCTTCCTTAATCAACCACAACGTGTAACTTAAGTCATTAAAGATAAACAATTTTAAAAAGAGACCACATAAAAGACCAACACAAAAAAACTCAACCACTTAAAATGTCGTTAACCGATGCTCCATGGTAATTTTCCCTCTCCTTATTCGACCAATGAAGTGATAATATTATAAAGTACATAGAGAAAGAAAACTCTATAATGCATATTTTTTTCAAAATGGGCGACTATTATATCTGTCAAAAACATGGAAGCTGCAACAAAACGTGAAGAATAAAATATTCAAATCCTAATTTAGTGCAGCTAAATTTATGATTTATTATTTTTTAATTAGTTGAGCAACCAGTTTAATTACTGAAAATAATATATAATATTAGACTTACACACAATCCTAAATAGCAACAGATTTTGCAACATGAATCCACATGAAATTCAAAACTAAAATTTAATAGAGGCATGTTATCACAGAAAAGAGAAATAACATAAAAAATGACGCTTTATAAATCTGAAGAACTGTGCTTATAAAACACTTGTGGGCTTACTTAATCAACAACAACGTGTAACTTAAGTCATTAAAGATAAACAAATAAAAAAGACCATATCAGAGACCAACACAATGAAAACTAAACCACTTAAAATTTCGAAAACTGATAATCCATGGTTATTTTTCCTACCCTTTTTGGAAATACACAACGGAGCTTTCTGAAGCAATTGTTCCCGGCAATGGTAATCTTTAATCCATATATGATTCCAGAGAACTAAATTGTTTTTTTGCCCGAGCTAATATCGGCACTGAAATGGTGCAAAAGTGCACAATTTATTTTTTTGTCGATTTTCAGAGTAACAATTTTTATGTTATATTTGTGATTCCTAAATTCTTGACTTTTGATTCAAGTTTATATATACAAGGCACTGAGTTATCATTATCATCTTAGTCACTATGATCACTGAGTGCAACTTCCAGACAATTAAAGGAACGCTAACTGACTTCCTCCTGTTACCTGATCAATCATTCAAATGTTAGTAGTTAAATATACAGACGCTATATTATAAAATTGATGTTATAGACGCTATTATACTCTTTAGTATTATATTATCTACTTGAATTCTTAAAATAATTTGAATTGATCGTAGTTAGAAACAACAACTGCTTCCAGGAAAAAAAATAGGTAAACTAATTTACAGTTTTTTGATTTTTCATCAACTTCATCAACTTTCATCAACTTTTTCATCAACTTTCATCAACCATTTTTCATCAACTTTATTTGAACATTATTTTTTGCAAGATTTAAATTTCGGCAACGTATTGAAATCAGTTCAGCTTTCTTATAAAGAAGTAAGCATCAAAACTATCATTGATATTAAGAAATGAAACACAGTTTATCACTAATGATATTTTTTAACAAAAATCAGTTGAGGCCTCAGTCCTTCATAAGAGAGAGCGCCCATAGTTTAGAACGAGATTGTTAGTCTATTGTATCAGGCCAGCTTGAAGCCCGAAGGTCAGGCAGTAAATATTGGGTTCTACAGAGTTTAATGAGCAGTCTGGTTGTGATCAGAACTGTTCTCTTTTCTGAGGTTCAGAGGACAAAGACCTTATAGTCCGTTTCTATCAATACCCAGGTTGAGGTGCCGGACCGAAACTCGTTATGTCCAGATCGTAAGAACGCACAAGGGGGTGTCGTGCGCTGAAAATTACATGGTGTGGAAACACCAATGAATGCACCAAAGTCTGGACAGAGGCAATTTGTAACGCCTGATTGTCTGGACATAGACAACTTTGAACGCACGGTAGTCTGGACATAAGCAACTTTGGACTATCGATAGTCTGGACATAATCGAATTTGAACGCACAATAGTCTGAACATAGACAACTTTGATTGCACGATAGTATGATCAGAGGATGTTTTGAGAGCTAAAATAGGTAAAATACTGTCGAAAAGTTTGAACAGTTAAATTAACGAACAATTTTTTGACATTTTGCAGTATATTTTGGGTGTGTTGCCCTATTATTACCAATAGGTCTAGCGTGGACAGTCGTTCAAAAGAAGCACCAATTTGGAGTCCGCAAACTGATAGTGCTGAGAAAATGGCGCTTAGGTACGCAGCGGTAGCAGTAGCCATATAAAAACAATTTAGTCTGTATTTTGTAGTAAATTCGATGAAAAATATTATCATTTGGATAATTCATTAAAACTTCGTCAAGAGGCAGAAAAGTTCTGGTTTGAGATTTTAATTGAATTTTTTCTACAACTCTATCGGTAATCTAGAGTTTCCCCTGCAGAATCCTCAAACACGAACCAGGTGAAAGTTAGAAAAAGCAATGCAAAAACTTCATACGGAAGAAAATAAACTTTCAGAAGTAACGATTCTGAATTACAATTGGCTAAATTAAAAGCATCTAATAAAAAATTTCTCAATATGTAGACTAAAACTACAAGGCAAAAAAAAGAACAAAAGAGCTATAACGATTACTCAACAAGCAAAACACCATTCGATAACAAACATTTATTGATAACAAAAAATTGAACTTCGTTTATTGGAGACCACGGTTTTCACCAGCTGGAAAATTGTCTAGGCACTTCCCGTTTCGCAGCAACTCGTATTTTTGGTGCAGCTATAACCTTCTTCTTTGTATCAAAACCTAGACATTTGATCTTACCAACTTTTTCGATCACTCATGGCACGTTTACAGTCTCTGCCAAAAAAAAACTGACCCCGCCATTCTATCGCCATTGTTTTCTTTCGCTTGTTTTCTGATTCGGATCTTATTTACCCAACTTTTTAAATGTCTTCCAGACTTAAAAAGTATCAACAGCAAGTGGTTGTTGCAACCTCTAACATCCTAATTAAACATTGCATAACAAGCTGCTTAGAACTCATTCAATGTACAACAGACGTTTGTAAGAAAGCACCATTACTCGACCAATGAAGTAATAATATCATAAAGTACAGAGAGAAAGAAAACTCTATAATGCCTATTTTTTTCAAAATGGGCGACTATTATATCTGTCAAAAACATGGAAGCTTTAACAAAACGTGAAGAATAAAATATTCAAATCCTAATTTAGTGCAGCTAAATTTATGATTTATTATTTTTTAATTAGTTGAGCAACCAGTTTAATTCCTGAAAATAATATATATTATTAGACTTACACATAATCCTAAATAGCAACAGATTTTTCAACTGGTATCCACATGAAATTCAAAACTAAAATTTAATAGAGGCATGTTATCACAAAAAAGAGAAATAACATAAAAAATGACGCTTTATAAATCTGAAGAACTGTGCTTATAGAACACTTGTGGGCTTACTTAATCAACATCAACGTGTAACTTAAGTCATTAAAAATAAACAATTTTAAAAAGAGACCACATAAAAGACCAACACAAAAAAACTCAACCACTTAAAATGTCGTTAACCGATGCTCCATGGTAATTTTCCCTCCCCTTTTGGGAAGTGTTCAACGCAGCATTCCGAAGTAATTGTTCCCTGTAATGGTAATCTTTGATCAATCCATGATTCCAGAGAAATAAATTGCCATTCTTATTCCAGAGTGGCTATCGGCATTGAAATAGTGCAGAATAGCACATTTTAATTTTTTTTCGATTTTCAGAGTAATACTTTATTATGTTACCTTTGTGATTCCCGATTTCTTGGTTTTTGATTTAAAATCATATATACAAGGCACTGAGTTATCGTTATCACAATTGGCACAAGGATCATTGAGTGCATTTAAAGGATCATTAACTGACTCCAGTCAGTTATCTGATCAATCAGCCAATGTTGAGTAGTTAATTTTACAGTCGCTATATTATAAAATTAATGTTATTAATGTTATAGACGCTTTTATAATTTTTACTATCATACTATCTACCCGAATTCTTAAAATTATTTGAATTTATTGTGGTTAGAAACAACAGCTGTTGCCAGGAAAAATAGATAACCTAATTTTCAGTAATTTGATATGTCATCAAATTTAATTTAACACTATCTACTGCAAGATATAAAGTTCGGCAACATTGTAAAATTAGTTGAGCATTCTTAAAAAGATGTAAGCATCAAAACTATCATCAGTTAAGCCCTAATCCTGAAAAATTGAAACGCATAAGAAAAAATTTGGTGAAGTGGAATAAATCTGGTTAAGATTGTGTATTTGAGCTTGTTCTGATAATTTTTTTTGACACGATTAACACCATGTTATGACTTTTTTGTCGAAAATCGGCTCCTTCTCATTTGAAGATCAGCGTCAAATTTAAGCATTTGAAGTGTATAAAGGAAAACAGTTCAAAACATGCCCCGAATGCCATAAATGACATTTGACTTTACCAATATTCTCTAAGCAGAACAATCACTGAAAAGCTATAATTTTTCTTTTGTTAAAACAAATTGATTTTATTTAGAAGAAAGGAAAAAAATCTTACTTTATATTTCAAAAAAATTAGATCATAAATAAAATAAGAAACCATGGAAATTCCAAGGTGTTCAGCGAACTAAATTGAAAATGACAAGCTTTCGCTGAAGATTTAAAAAATGTTTCAGAAAGAATTATCCACAGCTTCGTTTGGTGTCAAGATAACTGGCAAAAACTGTGTTCGCTCGAACAAAAAACAAATATACGACTGTAGTGTCTTTCAAAAAATGACAAAAAGTAATTAAGTGGAACAAAAATGGACTGAGGCAATTGTTTATAGAAAACAATTCAAGCTTAACTTAATAAACAAAAAGTTTACGGAAATTATCGAAAACATCATTCATCTAAACGTCGAAACATGTTATAATTTACTTGCTTTGTTTGATGTTAGTATATAAGCGGAATAATAGTTTGCATGCAGTATGGACTTGACCATTTTCGAGTTTTATTGTTTGATTGCACCGTTATCTAGCCTCTGATCAAAATCATTCTGCCGTTAGCAAAGAGTGAGAAAACTGACGATTTTTTCACAATTATAAAAGATTTTTGGGGTTAATCATTTTAGTGGTTCATACCGTTTTTGTCATTGAAATTCAAAAAAAACAGTGAAACAAAAATCATACTTTTTTGCACTGAAAGAGTTGAAAATGCACATTTCAACTCTTTGTAGATTTTCAGAGTAACACTTTATTATGTTATCTTTGTGATTCCCAATTTCCTGGTTTTTGATTCAAAATCATATATACAAGGCACTGAGTTATCATTATCACTTTGGTCAATACGATCATAGGGAACAATTGAAGGAAGTGTAACTGAATGCAGTCCGTTACCTGATCAATAGGTCAAATCAGAGTAGTTAATTTTTTAGACGCTATACTATAAAATTAATGTTTTAGACGCTATTGTACTCTGTAGTATTATACTATCTACCCAAATCCTGAAAAAATTTTGAATTGGTTGCAGTTAAAAACAAAAACAGCAGTTTCCAAGAAAAAGTAGGTAACCTAATTTACAGTAATTTGATTTTTCGTTAATTTTAGTTTAATATTATCTTTTGCAAGATTAATTTTCGGCAACGTTTTAATGTCAGTTCAGCTTTCTTATAAAGAAGTAAGCATCAAAACTATCATTGATTTAAGCCATAATCCAGACAAATTGAGACCAATAAGCAAATAGTTGGTTAGCTGGAAAAATTCTGGTTAATATTGTGTACTTGAGCTTGTTCTGATTTTAATTTTGACACGATTAACAATTCTCCTGTTATCAAATTTTTTGTCGAAAATCTGCTCCTTCTCATTTTAAGATCATCTTCAGATCTGAGCATTTGAAGTGCATGAGGCGAAACAGCCCAAAAAATACCCAGAAAGCCACAAAGAACATTTTACTTCACCTATAATCTCTAAGCAAAACAATCAATGTTGAAATCATTACATCCAAAAAATAGAAATCATGGAAAGTCCGAGTTGTTTAGCATGCAGAAATGAAAGTGACAAATTTCCACTGAAGATTAAAAAAAAATTTGGAAAGAATTATCCACAGATTTGTTTGGTGTCAAGATAACTGGCAAAAATTGTATTTGCTCGAACAAAAGGCAAACATGCGACTGTAGTGTCTTTCAAAAAACAAAAAGGAGTAATTATGTGGAACAAAGACGGACTGAAGCATTTGTTTATAGGAAACAGTTCAAGTTTAATTTATTAAACAAAAATTTTACTGAAGTTATCAAAAACGTCTTTAATCCAAATATCAAAACACGTTATAATTTACTTGTTTAGTTTGATTTCAGTATATGAGCGGAAAATTAGTTTGCATGTGACAGGGACTTGAAAATCGTTGAGTTTGAATGCAGCTTTATCCAGCCTCTGCTCAAATCACTCTGCCGTTAGCTAAGAATGAGATAACTGACATTTTTTTCACTATTGTAAATGATTTTTGGGGTTAACCAATTCAACGGTTCATACCCTTTTTGCCATTGAAATTTATAAAAACAGTGAAACGAAAGCCAATTTTTTTTGCACTGAAATAGTGCAAAAATGCACATTTCAACTCTTTGTAGATTTTCAGAGTAACATTTTATTATGTTATCTTTGTGATTCCCAACTTCCTGGTTTTTAGTTCAAAATCATATATACAAGGCACTGAGTTATCATTATCACTTTCGTCAATACGATCATAGGGAGCAATTGAAGGAAGTGTAACTGAATGCTGTCAGTTACTTGATCAATAGGTCAAATCAGAGTAG
Organism: Convolutriloba macropyga; assembly: GCF_964194025.1. Lineage (NCBI taxonomy): Eukaryota > Metazoa > Xenacoelomorpha > Acoela > Convolutidae > Convolutriloba > Convolutriloba macropyga. The sequence goes on along the minus strand of NC_134472.1, from coordinate 74,159,762 downwards.
TTAATTTTATAGACGCTATACTATAAAATTAATGTTTTAGACGCTATTGTACTCTGTAGTATTATACTATCTACTCAAATCCTGAAAAAATTGTTAATTGGTTGCAGTTAAAAACAAAAACAGCAGTTTCCAAGAAAAAGTAGGTAACCTAATTTACAGTAATTTGATTTTTCGTCAATTTCAGTTTAATATTATCTTTTGCAAGATTAAATTTCGGCAACGTTTTAATGTCAGTTCAGCTTTCTTATAAAGAAGTAAGCATCAAAACTATCATTGATTTAAGCCTTAATCCAGAAAAATTGAGAGCAATAAGCAAATAGTTGGTTAGCTGGAAAAATTCTGGTTAATATTGTGTACTTGAGCTTGTTCTGATTGTAATTTTGACACGATTAACAATTCTCCTGTTATCCAATTTTTTGTCGAAAATCTGTTCCTTCTCTTTTTAAGATCAACTTCAGATCTGAGCATTTGAAGTGCATGAGGCGAAACAGCCCAAAAAATGCCCAGAAAGCCACAAAGAACACTTTACTTCACCTATAATCTCTAAGCAAAACAATCAATGTTGACATCATTACATCCAAAAAATAGAAATCATGGAAAGTCCGAGTTGTTTAGCATGCAGAAATGAAAGTGACAAATTTTCACTGAAGATTAAAAAAATAGTTTGGAAAGAATTATCCACAGATTTGTTTGGTGTCAAGATAACTGGCAAAAATTGTATTTGCTCGAACAAAAGGCAAACATGCGACTGTAGTGTCTTTCAAAAAACAAAAAAGAGTAATTATGTGGAACAAAGACGGACTGAAGCATTTGTTTATAGGAAACAGTTCAAGCTTAATTTATTAAACAAAAATTTTACTGAAGTTATCAAAAACGTCTTTAATCCAAATATCAAAACACGTTATAATTTACTTGTTTAGTTTGATTTCAGTATATGAGCGGAAAATTAGTTTGCATGTGACAGGGACTTGAAAATCGTTGAGTTTGAATGCAGCTTTATCCAGCCTCTGCTCAAATCACTCTGCCGTTAGCTAAGAATGAGATAACTGACTTTTTTTTCACTATTGTAAATGATTTTTGGGGTTAACCAATTCAACGGTTCATACCCTTTTTGCCATTGAAATTTATAAAAACAGTGAAACGAAAGCCAAATTTTTTTGCACTGAAATAGTGCAAAAATGCACATTTCAACTCTTTGTAGATTTTCAGAGTAACATTTTTTTATGTTATCTTTGTGATTCCCAACTTCCTGGTTTTTGGTTCAAAATCATATATACAAGGCAATGAGTTATCATTATCACTTTTGTCAATACGATCATAGGGAGCAATTGAAGGAAGTGTAACGGAATGCAGTCAGTTACCTGATCAATAGGTCAAATCAGAGTAGTTAATTTTATAGACGCTATACTATAAAATTCATGTTTTAGACGCTATTGTACTCTGTAGTATTATACTATCTACTCAAATCCTGAAAAAGTTTTGAATTGGTTGCAGTTAAAAACAAAAACAGCAGTTTCTAAGAAAAAGTAGGTAACCTAATTTACAGTAATTTGATTTTTCGTCAATTTCAGTTTAATATTATCTTTTGCAAGATTAAATTTCGGCAACGTTTTAATGTCAGTTCAGCTTTCTTATAAAGAAGTAAGCATTAAAACTATCATTCATTTAAGCCTTAATCCAGAAAAATTGAGACCAATAAGCAAATAGTTGGTTAGCTGGAAAAATTCTGGTTAATATTGTGTACTTGAGCTTGTTCTGATTGTAATTTTGACACTATTAACAATTCTCCTGTTATCAAATTTTTTGTCGAAAATCTGTTCCTTCTCATTTTAAGATCATCTTCAGATCTGAGCATTTGAAGTGCATGAGGCGAAACAGCCCAAAAAATGCCCAGAAAGCCACAAAGAACATTTTACTTCACCTATAATCTCTAAGCAAAACAATCAATGTTGACATCATTACATCCAAAAAATAGAAATCATGGAAAGTCCGAGTTGTATAGCATACAGAAATGAAATTGACAAATTTTCACTGAAGATTAAAAAAATAAATTCGAAAAAATTATCCACAGATTTGTTTCGTGTCAAGATAACTGGCAAAAATTGTATTCGCTCGAACAAAAGGCAAACATGCGACTGTAGTGTCTTTCAAAAAACAAAAAAGAGTAATTATGTGGAACAAAGACGGACTGAAGCATTTGTTTATAGGAAACAGTTCAAGCTTAATTTATTAAACAAAAATTTTACTGAAGTTATCAAAAACGTCTTTAATCCAAATATCAAAACACGTTATAATTTACTTGTTTAGTTTGATTTCAGTATATGAGCGGAAAATTAGTTTGCATGTGACAGGGACTTGAAAATCGTTGAGTTTGATTGCAGCTTCATCCAGCCTCTGCTCAAATCACTCTGCCGTTAGCTAAGAATGAGATAACTGACAAATTTTTCACTATTGTAAATGATTTTTGGGGTTAACCAATTCAACGGTTCATACCCTTTTTGCCATTGAAATTTATAAAAACAGTGAAACGAAAGCCAAATTTTTTTGCACTGAAATAGTGCAAAAATGCACATTTCAACTCTTTGTAGATTTTCAGAGTAACATTTTATTATGTTATCTTTGTGATTCCCAACTTCCTGGTTTTTGATTCAAAATCATATATACAAGGCACTGAGTTATCATTATCACTTTCGTCAATACGATCATAGGGAGCAATTGAAGGAAGTGTAACGGAATGCAGTCAGTTACCTGATCAATAGGTCAAATCAGTGTAGTTAATTTTATAGACGCTATACTATAAAATTAATGTTTTAGACGCTATTGTACTCTGTAGTATTATACTATCTACTCAAATCCTGAAAAAATTGTTAATTGGTTGCAGTTAAAAACAAAAACAGCAGTTTCCAAGAGAAAGTAGGTAACCTAATTTACAGTAATTTGATTTTTCGTCAATTTCAGTTTAATATTATCTTTTGCAAGATTAAATTTCGGCAACGTTTTAATGTCAGTTCAGCTTTCTTATAAAGAAGTAAGCATCAAAACTATCATTGATTTAAGCCTTAATCCAGAAAAATTGAGAGCAATAAGCAAATAGTTGGTTAGCTGGAAAAATTCTGGTTAATATTGTGTACTTGAGCTTGTTCTGATTGTAATTTTGACACGATTAACAATTCTCCTGTTATCCAATTTTTTGTCGAAAATCTGTTCCTTCTCTTTTTAAGATCAACTTCAGATCTGAGCATTTGAAGTGCATGAGGCGAAACAGCCCAAAAAATGCCCAGAAAGCCACAAAGAACACTTTACTTCACCTATAATCTCTAAGCAAAACAATCAATGTTGACATCATTACATCCAAAAAATAGAAATCATGGAAAGTCCGAGTTGTTTAGCATGCAGAAATGAAAGTGACAAATTTTCACTGAAGATTAAAAAAATAGTTTGGAAAGAATTATCCACAGATTTGTTTGGTGTCAAGATAACTGGCAAAAATTGTATTTGCTCGAACAAAAGGCAAACATGCGACTGTAGTGTCTTTCAAAAAACAAAAAAGAGTAATTATGTGGAACAAAGACGGACTGAAGCATTTGTTTATAGGAAACAGTTCAAGCTTAATTTATTAAACAAAAATTTTACTGAAGTTATCAAAAACGTCTTTAATCCAAATATCAAAACACGTTATAATTTACTTGTTTAGTTTGATTTCAGTATATGAGCGGAAAATTAGTTTGCATGTGACAGGGACTTGAAAATCGTTGAGTTTGAATGCAGCTTTATCCAGCCTCTTCTCAAATCACTCTGCCGTTAGCTAAGAATGAGATAACTGACTTTTTTTTCACTATTGTAAATGATTTTTGGGGTTAACCAATTCAACGGTTCATACCCTTTTTGCCATTGAAATTTATAAAAACAGTGAAACGAAAGCCAAATTTTTTTGCACTGAAATAGTGCAAAAATGCACATTTCAACTCTTTGTAGATTTTCAGAGTAACATTTTTTTATGTTATCTTTGTGATTCCCAACTTCCTGGTTTTTGGTTCAAAATCATATATACAAGGCAATGAGTTATCATTATCACTTTTGTCAATACGATCATAGGGAGCAATTGAAGGAAGTGTAACGGAATGCAGTCAGTTACCTGATCAATAGGTCAAATCAGAGTAGTTAATTTTATAGACGCTATACTATAAAATTCATGTTTTAGACGCTATTGTACTCTGTAGTATTATACTATCTACTCAAATCCTGAAAAAGTTTTGAATTGGTTGCAGTTAAAAACAAAAACAGCAGTTTCTAAGAAAAAGTAGGTAACCTAATTTACAGTAATTTGATTTTTCGTCAATTTCAGTTTAATATTATCTTTTGCAAGATTAAATTTCGGCAACGTTTTAATGTCAGTTCAGCTTTCTTATAAAGAAGTAAGCATTAAAACTATCATTGATTTAAGCCTTAATCCAGAAAAATTGAGACCAATAAGCAAATAGTTGGTTAGCTGGAAAAATTCTGGTTAATATTGTGTACTTGAGCTTGTTCTGATTGTAATTTTGACACGATTAACAATTCTCCTGTTATCAAATTTTTTGTCGAAAATCTGTTCCTTCTCATTTTAAGATCATCTTCAGATCTGAGCATTTGAAGTGCATGAGGCGAAACAGCCCAAAAAATGCCCAGAAAGCCACAAAGAACATTTTACTTCACCTATAATCTCTAAGCAAAACAATCAATGTTGACATCATTACATCCAAAAAATAGAAATCATGGAAAGTCCGAGTTGTATAGCATACAGAAATGAAATTGACAAATTTTCACTGAAGATTAAAAAAATAAATTCGAAAAAATTATCCACAGATTTGTTTCGTGTCAAGATAACTGGCAAAAATTGTATTCGCTCGAACAAAAGGCAAACATGCGACTGTAGTGTCTTTCAAAAAACAAAAAAGAGTTATTATGTGGAACAAAGACGGACTGAAGCATTTGTTTATAGGAAACAGTTCAAGCTTAATTTATTAAACAAAAATTTTACTGAAGTTATCAAAAACGTCTTTAATCCAAATATCAAAACACGTTATAATTTACTTGTTTAGTTTGATTTCAGTATATGAGCGGAAAATTAGTTTGCATGTGACAGGGACTTGAAAATCGTTGAGTTTGATTGCAGCTTCATCCAGCCTCTGCTCAAATCACTCTGCCGTTAGCTAAGAATGAGATAACTGACAAATTTTTCACTATTGTAAATGATTTTTGGGGTTAACCAATTCAACGGTTCATACCCTTTTTGCCATTGAAATTTATAAAAACAGTGAAACGAAAGCCAAATTGTTTTGCACTGAAATAGTGCAAAAATGCACATTTCAACTCTTTGTAGATTTTCAGAGTAACATTTTATTATGTTATCTTTGTGATTCCCAACTTCCTGGTTTTTGATTCAAAATCATATATACAAGGCACTGAGTTATCATTATCACTTTCGTCAATACGATCATAGGGAGCAATTGAAGGAAGTGTAACGGAATGCAGTCAGTTACCTGATCAATAGGTCAAATCAGAGTAGTTAATTTTATAGACGCTATACTATAAAATTCATGTTTTAGACGCTGTTGTACTCTGTAGTATTATACTATCTACTCAAATCCTGAAAAAATTTTGAATTGGTTGTAGTTAAAAACAAAAACAGCAGTTTCCAAGAAAAAGTAGGTAACCTAATTTGCAGTAATTTGATTTTTCGTCAATTTTAGTTTAATATTATCTTTTGCAAGATTAAATTTCGGCAACGTTTTAATGTCAGTTCAGCTTTCTTATAAAGAAGTAAGCATCAAAACTATCATTGACTTAAGCCTTCTAAAAAATATTAAGAAACGGACTATAGTTTATCACTAACGATATTTTTAACAAAAATCAGTTGAAGTCCCAGTCCTTCACATGACAGAGCGCCCATATTTTTGACGAGATTTTTAGTCTGTTGTAACAGAGTGATGAATCAGGCGCGCTTGAAGCCCAATGACCAGGCATTAAAGATTGGGTTCAGCAGTTTATCGAGCAGTCTGGTTGTGATCAGAACTATTCTGAGGTTCAGAGGAAAAAAGTCCTGTAGTCCTTTTCCTTCAAAACCAGGATGTCCGCAGCAAAATATAAAAACATTCGTGACCAATTTTTAAGAATCAATATTCAACATCGCAATTATTGATTAAAATTAATCCCTGAAACAATGAGACGCATAAGCAAATAATTGGTTAGGTGGAAAAAATCTGGTTAAGATTGTGTACTTGAGCTTTTTTTGACACGACTAACAACTATCCTGTTATCATGTCTTTTGTTGAAAATCTGCTCCTTCTCATTTGAAGATCAACTTCAGATTGGAGCCTTTGAAGTGTAAAAATGTAAACAGTCCAAAACATGCCCAGAATGCCATAAAAGACATTTTACTTTACCAATAATCTCTAAGCAGTACAATCAATGAAATGCTATAGTTTTTATCTTGAAAAAAGAAATTAATTTTGTTTTAAGAAAAGACAAATTTCTTGCGTTATATGTTGACAACTTTACATTTAAAACAAAAAAGGAATTCTTGGAAAGCCCGAATTGTTTAGCGAACAGAATTGAAAGTGACAAGGTTTCATGGAAGATAAATATAAATGATTTAGAATGAATTATCCACAGATTTCTTTGGTGTCAAGATAACTGGCTAAAAATGTAATCGCTCGACCACAACGCAAATGTGTGACTTTAGTTTAAATCAAAAAACAACACAAAAACTTATCTGTAAAAAAGACGGACAGAAGCAATTGTTTATAGAAAACAGTTCAAGCTTTTTTATTAAACAAAAAGTTTACTGAAGATATCAAAAACGTCTTTCATTTAAACATCAAAAAACGTTATATTTTGCTTGTTCATTTTGATGTCAGGATATAAGCGGAATATTAATTTCAATGCGATAAGGACCTGAAAATTGTTGAGTTTGAGTGCAGCTTTATCTAGCCTCTGCTCAAAATCGCTCTGCCATTAGCATAAAATGAGAAAATGGACATTTTTTTGTAATTATTGTTAATGGTTTTTTGGGCTAACCAAATCAGCGTTTCATACCGTATTTGCAACTAAAATTGTCACAAACAGCGAAACGAGAGCCATACTTTTTTCAAAACAAGTAAAAAAAATTAAAACATAGATTAAAAATACTTGAGGGAAAGTATTAATATCTAAAATTGTCTATCAATTATTTACCATTACTTTAAATATGACATCAAATCAAAAATCAAATTAAGCTATTAAATTTGAGGTTCTCCCACTAAAGTAATTAAAATAACTTTTGAATGCACATAGGTTGCTATTTAAAGAGATGCGCTTGTGTCGCAAAAAAAGCAATCCTTCTTTTACTTTTATACTCTGTTTCATTTCTTATACTCTTTTTATGAAGCACATCAACAGCGTAACTGAAACTGCTTTCTCTGCTGTGTTCCGGTCAATATGATGCATGTTGTGTTTGGAGCTTTAAAAAAATACATTTCTCTCAGTAAAAGTAAAATTGGACGAAAAATTTTGCGGAAGCTAAAAGTTCAAACCTATACCTAAAATTACATCAAAAATTGAAAAAGAAATCATGAACAACATTTGAAGTACAAGCAAAAAACTTCTTCAAAATTGTGACTAGAAAACACTGATTTTGCGAGGCCATTTATTTGTTCGATTTAATTGTATATGAAATTTTCCCTTTTTCTTCCAAGTCAAATTATCATAAAAAAGCTTGCTTCTTAGATTGACAACGCTAGTTGTCAGACAAGGAGGCTCGGTAATGTTCGCTCGCACTTTAAGTTCCGACCCCGCTCATCTACCTTTTACACTTAATTGTCTACCAAAAGAGGAATAGATGAAAAAAATTAACGTCAACATATTGTTCAACAAACTACTAAAAGAATAAAACAATCTACTCTAGAGGGCTTATGAGACCTGTGGCTATCCAAAATTTGACTACCCGAAAAAACGGCAATAAAAATCAAATAGTTACAAATATTAATTACGACCAAAACTCCTTGTCCTTTTTTTGAAAACCACTAATAACCAAATCAAAATGGAATACGATAAAATTTATACTTAAAGATTAACCGGCACTTCTTTGGAACAAAATATGGGAAATTTCCTCAATGCGACTTGGCAAGAAGTTGACTAGAATTGAGCAAAAGGAGTAAAGTTTATTTAAACTTTGCTTTTTTTCAAAAAAGAATTAAATTTGAACTGATTAGAAACATTACGCATCAAATGAAATCAATGAGATAGTCTTTTATACCTCAATGGAGAGCGACTGAGGCCATTCATTATCCAGGATATGTCATACGACTACAAAAAGAACGACAAAAACAGGCAAACATTAAAAATTTGCACAAAAAATTATGCACGAAAACGATGTCCACCCAATCAACTAAATATTAAGGTGATGAACTAAAAACAATAAAAATCTTCGTTTGGATTGTTTGAAGGTAACAAAATTTGTAATTCAATTGACGCCCATTATTGTGATACTGTGAAAAGCAAACAAAAACCTACAAAAAGGGGCGAATATGCAAAAATCTTGAAAATTGGTTTTTTTAAAAACTGGCAGTTCGAAGAAGAAAGACCATTTGAGGAAAATAAAACCATTATCAAGAGCATATTCTATTTCAATAGATAAATGACGTGAAATGTATATAGATAATCTTAGCTACAATTCTTAGCCAACACATTTTTCGACTAAAAGAGTTTGTCTTGCAACTACTCCGAAAACTAGTTGCGGCTGTCATTGATGAGACTGAATCATAAGACTATAAAACAACATTAACTTTAAGGTGAACTAATAAGTTTCACAAACAACTTTAGGAAACTACAGTTTTGAAGCCGTTAAATTTAAAAGATATTAACCGTGAGAATATAACATCTTCCTTTGCGTCCCCTTTGACCATCATAACGTCTTTTTGTAGAACGACTATCACAAAGTGACAACAAAAAGAACCACAAAAACTGGAAAGTATCTAAACTTCACAAAATTGTTCTGAAACAAATTGTCTAAGCCCTGGAGACATCATTTAAAACGTCTAAACACCAGAAAAATTTTTGTTTGATTAAACAAAAAAATAAAAAGAACTCCTAATAATGAGGCCAATTTACGATATTGATACAACGTTGTAAAATACGAAAAAAAATGCAAACCCGAACAAAAAATGATAAGTTAAAGAATACTATTACTCTTTTTTGAGAAATTTAATTCGAAAGTCAAAACATCCATTAGCTAATTACCGATATCAGTTTTTAAGTTCATTCATAAAAAAAGTTTTTTTTCAGTTAGATTGTCATATAATGTTACAACTTACAAAAGAAAAAAAAACAACAGCAAAAATGAGAAAACATGAACAAGTATCAGAAAATTTTGTACGAAAACTCGTAGTACCAAAAGCAAGAAGACCTTCTGTTAAAACAATCGGCCACTAAATTAGTTGGTATTCTATATGGAGGAAAGGTTGACTTGTTTTTACTGAGAATAAGCACAATGTTGACTAAAATAATATAAAAAATTGACAAGTTTAATAAATCACGGAAATTTTCTTAGAACAAATACATTCAATAACATAAGAGACATTAGGTAACAACCAAATGAATAGAAGGTTCACTTGCACCTCTTGGGGAAGAAGTTGAGAACTTTGAGTGGTTAAACTTAAAAATTAGACTGCCAAAAGAATAACAACTGAAGATAAAAGACAAGAATTCAGTTAAATATTTACTAAAACTCTTCCTCTAAAAAAGCCATAAAAATCTTTTGCTTCTCTGAAAACAAACTTTATCTACATGCGGCCTCAAATTTACGTAAATTGGAGTTGTCATTAACGGAGCCGTGAATTTAAAATATTGTCAGTAACATTAAAAAACAAAAGCAAAATATTTTGAAGAAAGGCAGCATCAAAACAAAAACCAAAAAGTCTCTGATTCTAAAAATCCATGAAAATGTCGAACCTCTCCATGATTTTGTCGCACGCCAAGCAAACAGAGCAAGTGTTCTAAGTGTTTGCGAATTAGACCAATTGTTGCGTGGAATTCTTCGAATAATAAAAAAAGAGTGATGCATTTTGTATAATTATCGAGTTAAATCTGCAAAAAACGGCAAAGTTTTTTTATTTCCAGAAGACTTTCATACGGCGCCTAATTGCAACTAGCGCTCTTTTTCAGATAAGGGTGGCTGTTTTAATGTTTCTAGGTCACTAAGTCTGGCAAACTTTAACAAAGTGGACCAAAAAAGCATATTTTGTGCCATTTTTGATGAAAAAAATTTGAATTTTGAAAATTTTATCAAAAACTGTATCCAAAAAATTTCAATCAAACAATTCAGCAACGCTCTTCTATCTCTAACGGTAACAACAACACTCTGCCGTTAAAAGTTTTAAGTTATTTTGAATTATATTAGCAAAATTGTGCCAAATTTTGGCAACAATTACTGAAAATGTGAACAAAAACAGTCGAATATTCACAAAAAAACCTCGATAACTCCCTGTCAAAAACGAAAAATGAAAAAAAATTAATTCCGTATTCGACGCTGGATTGGCTTTTCAATGATACCACTCACAATTCTCTACGAAGAATATATCGATCGGCCAAAATTGACTGAACAAAAAAAACCCAGTTGAGTATATAGTTCTCCCTCCCCACTAAAGTGGGGGTCGGAACAAATAGGGTTTTTGGAAATGTTTTGTTCACGTATGTCAAGATAATTGGCAAATTTTTCAACTGCATCAAAAAATGCTTGCATGTGACCAATTTTTAGTATCTAGCAAAAAATCAGCGCCAAGTAGTTCGGTGAAAAAAGCGAAACAAACTGAAGAAAGTGATTATAGCAAGCAGTTCGGAATTTATTCAAAATTTAATAACTAAAGTTGTAATCGGCTGGTAGGCGACTTGTTAATCAGCATATGATATGAGCATTAAAAACCAATGATTTTAGTTCCAGCTTCGTCACACTTTTGCAGAAAAATAACTCTGCAAAAAGAAAAGAAATTTTTTATGCAGAATATATGTGACTTTTCAGGTTCCTTATGAGCAGTTGATTATCATGAAACTTATTAATTCACCGAGCCCGAAGATTAAAATCACAAAAATCAAAAAATACGAAAGCGGTAGTCATCCTTTTCTTGCAGCAAGTAAACTAAATCATAAACAAAAGTTTAAAGATATTTATATTTGAGAAAAAAATGTTATCACGAAATTATCCAATCAATAATTATCACTAACGAAAAGGAAACGAAATCGAAAATTAGAATAAACTAAAAAAATCTGTTGTTTTCTCCTGAATAACAAAATTATCGCTTGAATAAATCCGGATTTCTATTTCAAGGGTTGGGCTCGTTTTGAAAAATGAAAAAAAATCTTTCATCTTAATTTTATGCTCAGCTCTATTTGTTATAATCTTTCTATTGAACTCATGAAAAACGTAACTAAGAGTTATTTTGTCCGCTAGTGGTATTCAAACAGTATTCAAACGTGCTATTCGGTGCAACGATGGTGTATTGCCGCCAGAACGAGTCACGGTTTTATAGAGAGATAGTGTAACAGACAAGGAGTTGAAATGGCACCAGTATTATGTGAAAGTGTTTCTGATATTGAAAACAGGACCGGTGATGTCGCTATTAAACAAAAGCAGGAATCATCAAAATTTGATAAACGCAAATTGACTACAAGAAAACCAGAATTTGCGAAAAACCAAAAGAAGTCGAAAACTGATAAATTTTACAGGTTGCGACTCCATAATTTTCCAGCACTTTTTTGGAGAGGACATCACCCTTCTGAGTCATTCAAAAACCCAACGAAAATAATTGCCTTCTAATTATCAGTTTGGCATCAGCTTTTTTCATAATTTGTCCATTTTAAGACTAGTTGTTTAGAATGTCTTGTCAATCCTGTAGTGCTTTGATTTTGATCCAAGACCACATATTCGAGGCACTTTATGCTACGCAGGTATCGTAGCTGCTTTTGGCAATTGGAGCTCTCAGTGGAAAGTTTTTGAGGAAGAAAGGTAACTTGAATAACTTTCTCAATCAACCAAATAGATAAAACAATGTTAAAGATTCTACTTTTTCTTTCTTAATAGAATTGTTCGATTACTGTTGAAAGGTTGTATTTGGAACCTACAAAAAGGTATCAAAATTGACTATGATTTGATTCCCTATCAAACTTTTTCTTCAGTTTGCATGTTATTTTAGGGCGAAATCGGCAGTGTTTTAAATTAGTTGATCCTTCGTAACACAAAACTAGCAAAAATAGCTGAATTGACTGAGACTCATTAACCCCAGACTTACAAAACTCAGTAACAGATTGAACATATTGTGCAATTATGGACATTTTTAACTTCAGTCATTTAAAATTACAGTCCATTATAATACTGAGCGACCAAGATTTTCAAATAGATTGCTAGTCAATTGGAAGAGAGTGGTGAAGCATAGTTGTTGGATGATATATAATTTAAATTATAGTCAAATTATTAGTCAGAAGTATTTATCCAGAAGATATGGTAAATGGTCCTTTTGCCGATCAGCTATTCGTATTCATTTGAAGATTAATTTATGATCTGCGTAAGAACTTCGTCTGAAACATTCACGAAATGTTGTAAAAGATGATTTCTTTTGCCAATAAAATCTGAGCAGTAAGGAATCTTCATCAGAAAGTAGAAAATTTGTTTTAAAAAAAAACAACCGTCGTTTTCATTAACCAAAAACAAAGATTTTTTGAGTTATCCAAATTGGAAAAAAAAAATGAAAATTTCGTGTGATAGTCTAAATTGAATTGAAAGTGAATTTTTTTTCACTGAAACGATAAAAAAGAATTTTCTAGACAGAAATTTCAAACGAAACCACTATTATTTGGTAGTTTTTCTGTGATTGAAAACAGGAGCCGTATTGTTGGCGCCATTGTTAAGCAAAAGCAGGAGTCATCAAAATTCGAGAAGAGCAAATTGACCAGGAGAAACTCAGAAATTGTGAAAAAGCAATAGTAGTCAAAAACTGAAAAAATATACAGGATGCGACTCCATAGTTTGCCACCCCTTTTTGGAGAGGACATCACCTTTTTCAGCCAATTAAAAAACCCAACGAATATAATTGCTTTCTACTTACCAGCATGGCTATCTTCCTCTTTTCATAATTTGTCCAATTTAAAACTAAATGTTTAAAATGTCATATTTGTCGTTCTTTAGTGCTTTGATTCTGATTAAATAACACATATTCAAGGCACATGATGCTATGCATGTATCGTAGCTTTTTTTGGCAATCTGAGCTCTCAGTGAAAAATTTTCAATGGAGCTCTCAGGGGGAAAATAACTTCAATCACTATCTCAAGCAGCCAATCTGAATTAGAAAATACACTCTCAGAGGTTATACTTTTTTAAATAGAATTGTTTAACTATTGTTCACAGGTAGTGTATGGAACTGGAAAAAAATGTTTCCCATTTTTGACTAAAAATTGATTCTCTATCAAATCTAGTCATTAACTCGATGTTACAATAGGACAAAATGGGCAAAGTTTTTAATTAGTTGATCCGTGTAAACAAAAAACTAGATAAAATACTATTATCTTAAAAAATTCACAAACAGATGGAACATAACGTGTTAAAAAGAATATTTTTAACATTAATCATTAAAAAACGCAGTCTTTTATACTACTGAGCCTCAATTGGAAGCGCGTGATGAAGCAGACCTGTTGGATGATAAAAATTTAACTAATAGTCAAGCTAGCAGTCAAAAATAATTATCCAAAAGATATTGCAAATGGTCCTTTTGCCAATCAGTTGCTCGTAATCATTGGAAGAATAATTTCTCATCTGACTAAAAACTCCGTCTCAAACGTGCCGAAAATGTGGTAATTTTCTTTACCAATTAAATCTGAGCATTAAGAAATATTCTACAAAAAGTTGAAACCTTAAGAAAAAGTGACCATTGTTTTCATTAACTAAAAGCACTGCCTCCTCGAGGTATACGTAAAAAATTTATATTCAGATTCGAACAAAAATTGGCAAATTTTTAGATGCTCAAAAAATGAAGTCATATGACCAAAACTTCATTGTCTATAAGAAACGGCAGATTTGTTCAGTGGAAAAACACCAACTTAGGCAATTGAAAATAGAAAAATTGCAAACATAAATTGTTAAAAAGAAATTTAGGAATGCCATAATGATCATTTTTGATCTAAGCATCTCACATACATTTAAACGTAAAAGAAAAATTTTTTAAGTGTTAGTGAAATCTTTATAAAGTTTGCATGCCATTTTAGACTGCTAACACCAATGAGCAGTTTACACTTCTCAAAAATTGAAATTGACTCTCAATCATTTTCTTTTGTACAAAAAAATTATGTAAAAAGAAATGGTTCACATTTTGCTGAGGACTCAATTCTTTAAAATGACGTTTCTTGAAATTTTTTTATGAAACAAACATCAGGCAACTTAATTCCGAGTTTAAAAATTTCATTGGTTAAATATTTTTATTAAAACTTTGTATGCAAGGTTTATTTTTTCGACTGCGTTTACAAAATTTGGCAAAGTTCAAGTGTACAAATATATATATATATATATATATATATATATATATATATATATATATATATATATATGTATGTATATATAGTCTAAATTGAATTGAAAGTGAATTTTGTTTTCACTGAAACGATAAAAAAAGAATTTTCTAGACAAAAATTTCAAAAGAAACCATTATTATTTGGTAGTTTTTCTGTGATTGAAAACAGGAGCCGTGTTGTTGGCGCCATTGTTAAGCAAAAGCAAGAGTCATCAAAATTCGAGAAGAGCATATTGACCAGGAGAAACTCAGAAATTGTGAAAAAGCAAAAGTAGTCAAAAACTGAAAAAATATACAGGATGCGACTTCATAGTTTGCCACCCCCTTTTTGGAGGGGACATCACCTTTTTCAGCCAATTACAAAAACCCAACGAATATAATTTCCTTCTAATTACCAGTAGCGCTATCTGCCTCCTTTTATAATTTGTCCAATTCAAAAATTAAATGTTTAAAATGTCATATTTGTCGTTCTTTAGTGCTTTGATTTTGATTCAATACCACATATTCAAGGCACATGATGCTATGCATGTATCGTAGCTTTTTTTGGCAATCTGAGCTCTCAGTGAAAAATTTTCAATGGAGCTCTCAGGGGGAAAATAACTTCAATCACTATCTCAAGCAGCCAATCTGAATTAGAAAATACACTCTCAGAGGTTATACTTTTTTAAACAGAATTGTTTAACTATTGTTCACAGGTAGTATATGGAACTGGAACAAAATGTTTCCTATTTTAGACTAAAAATTGATTCTCTATCAAATCTAGTTCTTAACTCGCAGGTTACACTAGGACAAAATGGGCAAAGTTTTTAATTAGTTAAACTGTGTTAACAAAAAACTAGATAAAATACTATTATCTTAAAAAATTCACAAACAGATGGAACATAACGTGTTAAAAAGAATATTTTTAACATCAATCGTTAAGAAATGCAGTCCTTTATACTACTGAGCCTCAATTGAAAGCGCGTGATGAAGCAGACCTGTTGGATGATAAAAGTTTAACTAATAGTCAAACTAGCAGTCAAAAATATTTATCCAAAAGATATTGCAAATGGTCCTTTTGCTAATCAGTTGCTCGTAATCGTTGGAAGAATAATTTCTCATCTGACTAAAAACTCCGTCTCAAACATGCCGAAAATGTTGTAAAAGATAATTTCCTTTACCAATTAAATCTGAGCATTAAAAAGTATTCCACAAAAAGTTGAAACCTTAAGAAAAAGCGACTATTGTTTTCATTAATAAAACGCACTGCCTTCTCGAGTCATACGTAAAAAATTTATATCCAGATTAGAACAAAAATTGGCAAATTTTTAGATGCTCAAAACTTGAAATCATATGACCAAAACTTCATTGTCTATAAGAGACGGCAGATTTGTTCAGTGGAAAAAAACCAACGTAGGCAATTGAAATTAGAAAAATTGCAAACAAAAATTGTTAAAAAGAAATTTAGGAATGCCATAAGGATCATTTTTGATCTAAGCATCTCACATACATTTAAACGTAAAGGAAAAAAATTTTTAAGTGTTAGTGAAATGTTTATAAAGTTTGCATGCCATTCTAGACTGCTAACACTAGTGACCAGT
>NC_134472.1:74030412-74143412 GCF_964194025.1 Convolutriloba macropyga | reverse complement strand
AAGATCCTAAAATCTTTTACAATTTTGCCTCATGAGTGATATCTTCATTTTTGTCAATCTCTTAATAGGACTTAAGCCTGACAATTGAATTAAAAATTATAAAGAAATCAACTTCTGCAGGGTTAAGCAAGGAATGTTGTTCGAAAACATGACCCTTCTGCGCTTCATTTAAACAAAAAGTTTTATTTGTTTTTAAGAACTTTTACCCAGATCAGACGTGGGTAAACCTTAAAAGCTGGAAAGCAAATATCGCTCTATCAAATCATAGAACCGTTGAATTTCCTAATTCAATTTTACGCGTATTGGCCCAGCAAAACCCTTAGAAATTCCAAAATATATTCCGAGTGTCGTCATGATATCAGTTTAATTACCCTTTTTACTTGATGAAATTTTGTGGGTTTTTTTGCATCAAGTACGACGTTTCATTCAGGAACCGAAATTACATTAATCTGTAATTTGAGTGTCGTCTTGCGTTTAAAAGGAATGACCAAAATCAAAATGGAATTCTGTATCGAATTAGGCAACGCAAAAACAACAAACAGGCTGAAAAATACAGGACAACAAAAACAAAAAAGAGTTGAGAAGTAAACCACTAAATCACAACCCAGTCACAACTTTTTGCTGACTTTTAAAAATTTACACTGCAAAATCGACCGCTTCTTCAAAAATTTTTTAAAGCTTGAAAACAGAAAAATTCAATTTAAACTGAGCTACTCATGACTCTCTGCAACAATCTTTTGAAAAAAAAACAAATGTAGCAAGAAATTGGGCAACTCATGATAACGTCAGGCATAAAATCCGAACATTGTATGACTCATCCATAACGCGTCACTTAAATGTTTCATTTGGTTAAAATGCATCGAGGGTGATTTTGTAGAGAAAGAAGGAAAAATGAATCATTTTAAAGTTTTTTGTTTTTTTTTGAAATAGAAACCAGCAATAATGATAATCATCGAGCGAAACCCCGGCTGATGTGCGCGCTCAAAATCGTCCTGTAATTTCGAGCGCCAAATTGTCAGGTGTGCGCTCGAAATGGTCTTATCAGGACAATCTCGAGCGCACATCTCAGCCTAGGTACTCTTTTCTGGAAGTTAAAATTGGAACGGTTAAAATATTTCATCAAAGCCAAAAACAATTTAAGCAAATAGTTTCACAAGTTGCAACCACTGAAATGGAGATAACCAATGAACGAAGAGGGAGAGTTAAATTGTCATTAGTTACATAGAACTGCGATTACTACTTTTGTACGACATGAGATTTGTATTTTTCCGAAACGAATTACTGCCTAATTTGTTCCGTTACTTTTATTTTGACTCTCTTCAATAAAAAGCAAGGATGAGGTTAGAAATTTGATCAAGATTTCAATCACATTTTTTGTTGAACTTTTAGGATTTGCTTTTCCAAATATACGAAGAAGGATGTCTAGTCATGTTCTATTCATTTTCAAAAAAAATTCTTAAATACTTAAATTCTTAATTAGTGACATCTTCTGACCTCGATACAGCTTTATAGTAATTCAAGTTAAATTTCACAGATAAATTTTTCCCTTTATAACCCATTTATCAGTAATCTTGGCTGGCTCCCTTGATCCGCCGAAGGCTTTAGAAGTCAAATTTTGTTCACATGATTCAACTTCAGAGACGTGAAAAGTTTCATTTTCTAGTTAAAGTTGACGATTTAAGCGCCAACATCTCACTCGATATGAAGAATCTTTTTACAGTTATTGCTGCAATTGTTTTGAACTGTCATCTGATGTTGTCCGAGACGTCTTGGACGCAGTCTTTGGCTAAATGTTTGAAGCACGAAAGTAAGTTTATTTTTCTCGTTTGATTTAGTCACACAGATAATCTCTCTTACGTTTAAAAACGGCGATACCGAATCTCTCTTACATTTAAAAACAACGATACCGAATCTTTCTTATGTTAAAAACCGAACGAAAACGATAAACGGAATGAATAAGTAATAAGTTAAAAGTTTACAACAGTTAGACATGACACCCGCAGAATGTACTCTTCCACACGCCCAAATTCATAATTTCTATATTATTTTTGAAGCAGCTGAACGAATATTGAAGCTGTTACTCCGTCTCTCTTTTTTTGTACCGAAAGGTTAACTTTGCTTGACCGCTTAGCCTATTCGAGAAAGTTTTATAGCGCTTGACTTCCTTGACTGAAATTTATTGCTCTCGCTTTCATTAATTTAGGCAGCCGAACTAAAGCGGCTGTGCTATTTACAACGAGAGATCAAATAAAAATCACACTGAAACATCCCTTCTTCAATTTAAGTTGTTGCCAAGATGAACAACTTTAACAACCCTCACTAAAACGTGACATACTTCTTTTACCCAACCCCCTATCCCTAAGGCTTCAATGGGCTTGAGAGTAACTTAACCGATTTGACGACTCGTTGACGTTTATTTTTCTTTATTCAGATCTTTCTAGACCCAGGAGCCAGAAAACATCTTAAGGGGTTTAAGAAAAAGTTACTGACAAATTTTTATTGGCCATGGAATAGTTTTTCAACTTTTTAATGTCACAAATTTTAGCAATTTTTTTATATAACTTGCTTTTTTCAAGTTTTTTGAAAAAATTTGTCGTTTTTTTAGTTTTTTTTGAGCGTCAAGAGCCAAGGAACTTCCTCTAGGGTTTGAAAACGGGTTACTGCATAGTTTCTAGATGTAAAGGCATGTCTTCCAAGATTTTAACATCACGAATTTTAGCATTTTTTGACAATTTTGCAATTTTTTCAATTTTTTGACATTTATAGTCATTTTTCAGGTTTTTTGAGCCTCAAGGGTATAAAAACCTCCGTTATGGTTTTTCAGTAAGGTACTGGAAAACTTTTGTTGGTCATGGGTTAATTTTCAACTTTTAAATATCAAAACTTTTAGCAATTTTTTTATAAACTTGCAATTTGTTGTAATTTTTTTGAAATTTTTTGTCATTTTTTTAAACTCAAGAGTCACGAAACTTCCTCTATGATTTGATAATATGTTACTACATAGTTTATGTGTGTAATGAAATGTTTTTCAAGATCAAATTTTACAAACTTAAGAAATTTTTTAAAATATTTGCATTTTTTCATGTTTTTGAACTTTTTCTGGCAACAAGGTCCCTGGGATATCCTCAAAGGTTTGATAATAAGCTGTTGCACAGTTTATAGAGCTAGAGGGATGGTGATCAATGTTTTTTATGACACCAATTTTAGTAATTTTTGGATAAACTATAAAAAACTTTTCGATTTTTTTGAAAGTTTTTATCATGTTCCAAGAGTATGGATCTTTATGAGCCAAAGAAACGATTTTAGACTTGAAAAAAGGATAAAAGTTAGCTTCGTGAGACAATTATATGGTTCTTAAGATAATAATATCTTTAATGTTAGAAAGGTTTTGTTAAATTTTGAAATTCATTTCAAATTTTTTCAATAATTTTTGTCCTTTTCCGAGTTTAACGACAATTACCCGCCAGCGAAACTGTTTAAGTCTCGGAGACGGGTTACTTGGCAAAATTTTTGAGACAAAAATAGGTTCTGAACTTTTTTACCTTCGATGTTGAAAACTTTTTCAAATTTTGACTTTTTCGTTTTTTTTTTTCTATTTGATTTATTTACTAACAAGGCTAGAAAACTAGAAGTTTTAGCGTCGAATCCCATCATGGAAAATATTCCTATCTGTTTTTCTCTCTCTGGTATTAGTGTTTCTTTCTTTTGCTTTCTCGTCCACGATTTATCTCTCTCTCTCTCACTCACTCTCTCTCTCTCTCACTCTCTCTCTATCTCTCTCTCTCTCTCTCTCACTCTCTCTGTATCACTCTCACCCTCACTCTCTCTTTGTTGACGCCGCACTTCAGCTGCTGTTGTGTGGCGTAATGTCCTGATCTTCATCAACAAGGAGTTATAGTGAAAATGTTTTTAATCATAAATGACCTAACAGGAACTTTTTGAGAAATCATTGTTAATTGCTCTCAAAAGCAATTTGTAGCAAATGCATTAATCCTGTTTGTCTCTTTTATCCAATTTTTCGCTTGGTGGATTTTTCGTCTGACCCGTTTGACTTTCGTCTTCAGAAACGGGACAAAGAGGTAGCACCCAGTTTGCAATAAGTTCTCTAGAGCCGTTCAGCCCACTAGGCTTCAAGTATGTGATTTGGAAACTTCTACTTATGGTGTGAAGAACTTCTTATTATGGTGTGTGTTTTGGAGACTTCTACTTATGGTGTGTAGGGCAATTCTTAGAAATTGATCCCACACACCACCCACCTACCCACCGCCCCCCTATCAGTCCTCCCGTCCTCTTTTGCACCCCCGCTGCGGTGCACCCCCCCTGCGGTGCACCCCTGCAGCGCTCACCTTACGCCCCTTCAATTAATCTAAAACTAGCCTCACTAAACCGTGGCTAGCTACTGACGAAGCCAACCACTTGCCGGTCGTTTGAGAGCAAATCGCCCGACGCTAGTCGGTTATGTTTATAATTGCACTGCATTAAAATTTTGAAATTAAGTTTTGTTAATTTTTTGAAAATAAATTTAAATTTTGAATACTTTTTCTTTTGTTATTTGAATTAAAATTTTTTGATTTCTCTTTTTTCACTTGTACTGACAGTTTGCATTAGTTACTTGATGGTCAAAAATTTTCTGTAGAGAAAAACTCGAGTCGTTTCCAGAATTTTTTCGGCTGTTTTTTTTCTTGGAAATCTTGAATTAATTGCTTGCCTCTTTGCATTTTACTTTTATTCAAACAACTTCTTCTGATCTTTCGCCTGAATACTTTTTCCCGTGACACAGAAATTACGTTGTTGACCTAATTTCATCGCCAGTCTCTGTAATTTTAAGTTTGAGTTTGAGTTTTTACTCCTTAAAAAATTTGCCTTCAGTGTAGTTTGTTCACTCTCGCTATCCGAATTTTCTGGCAGACAACAGAACGTGAATTGTTCAGATCACATTTCAGCGGTCACATTACAATCTTTTCCTTGTCTATAAACTAATTTACTAATTTCTTATTTTTGAACAGGAACTTAACAAATCAAGATTTCAGTTGATTTCAAGCAGATGGAGAGTCATGACAAAAATAATGAGAGAAAAGAGTTGTGCAATTCCGATGAGCACTTTTAAAACCCGATTTTAGATGTTTTCTGTAGTAAAATAACATAATATCTAAAGGTCACGATAAAAATAATGTGCCATCTATAAGAATATTTGGTATGTTCCCAACACAAAAATTTCATTGCGTAGGATCGGAGGATTCTTTTTTCAGTTCTTGTGAAAAACTGAGGTACAAATATCAAATTTCAATTAATATTTTTTCGAAAAGAATGTTGTTTGTTATACCAAAAATAATTTAAAAAACCGTCAAAATTAATGAAAAAGCTGACCAAAATTTTCGAATTTTCAGTTTTTATTTTTTAACTTGGAAAATTTGGGATTTCCTATTTTTTGAACAATTTACTATACTTTTTTTGCATTCGGTTTATATGTTTTCCTTTATATACGTCATCAGTTTCAAGAAATAGCTACAACTTCCCAACTCTAAAAGAAATTTAATTATTGGTGGGTTTAATTATAGTCGTTTATATGATTCATGATTAATAATTAGTAAAATTTTCAATAGTGATTGTTTAAATTTTGCTGGGTAATTCCTGCTAATTTTTTTCCTTTTTTAACAGTTCGTTTGGAGTTTTAGATTTTCCGAAGTTGCGTTTTTGATCAAAGCAGCAGCCAATATTTTTTGAAGCAAAGTGCATAATCATGTTTGATCTTCTGCGAGCTGAATTTTTCGAAAAACATTAAGAAAACAAATCAAAAAAACTTCTGCAAGACACTAATACTAAAGAGTATCAAAAACAACAGGTTAACGCGATAAAATCGTATTTTTAGTGATTGATTCTACACATTTTGATCTTCTACATTAAATTTAGCTGCTTTGGAATTGCTGAGTGTAGCATTATTTAAACACACTGTTTTTGTACTAAGAGAAGGAGTTTAAGTTTTCTGCAGTTTGTTTTACCACTAAATTAATGTGAGTTGTATTGGCGCTACCGTAAGCGATTAGAATTGAGGATAAATTTTGCACCGCAAGTACGCAACTACAATTCTTAGAATGGATTTATCAGCCCGAAATACACTTCTCCGTTCAAATGCCTTTTTGAAGAACAAAGCTTAAACAAAAATGGCCCCAGCATCAGGTCTAAAACCGCAAAATTGAAAGAATGACTCGTTAACGAGCTATTCCGGATGAAGAGACAAAGATAAGACGTAGCGGGATATGGTTACTGAGACTTGAACGAAATGATTTGCAGTGAAGTACGAAAAGGTTTTGTGGTAAAGATAAACATTTTATGGAAATAATTTGCGGCGCTGAATTCATTAATCTTATTTAATTTTAATTTAGTTCTTTTTCTAGTTCATTTCCATTGTTAAATTTATTTATCCCAATTCTGAAGATCAATTCTCGTTGTTCAAGCTTTTTCAATTTGTTTACTTGGAGTTATGATATATTGTCTGTTCATGCCGTCCACCAATCTGTTTTACCGCCAATTTCTTTTTGTAATTGTAAATGTTGCATGATCAAGGTAATGATCAAATTTAAGTTAAATTTTGATATTCACTCTTGCTAATCTCGATACAATTTTCAGGTGAATCCCTTTCCTCCCAAATTCGCTTCGCAAAACGCTCAATCGAATTAAGCTACTGATATTTGATATTCGCTAAGCGAATCACTAGTCTAAAATTAAAATCTGTATTCGCAGAGCGAATACAACTGAAAACCGGTACTTGAATAGAATTTATTCCGCTGACAAAATTAAATGTGAACTCGCATCGCGATTGCACAAGAAAATCGGGACAAGCAGTTTCGACAAATCGCCGCGCAAATAATCAAACTAGTATAGAATACGAAATCTGTACGACATTGCGAGGTCAGTTCGCGAATCTCGCAAGACTTCACTTTTAATCGAATCCTTTTGGGAACGAGCTACATCAGACCCAACAAATCGATGGGATAAATGGCGAAACCAGATGAAGTTAGCAATTCTCGCAAGAGAGAACATAACGCTAGATACCTTGCTACAAAGGAAGCCGACTCACGTTCGACTGTCACCCGATCCAAAATATGAAATAGCTATTGAGGACGTTAACGAACATACAGAGCGAGATCATCAAATTTGTAATAACCAGTTGAAATTTCAATGGGAATTGAAACTTGATAAAATTACGGAAGCACGCATCCTGTGTGGTGATTTGGACACTGTTTGACCAGAAGTGTGTCTCCCTTCTCTGCCTCATCAATGGAACAGAAGTACGGCGTCTTTTGAAACATAAATTTCCACATGACAATATTTACGACCTTTCAACTCTAAAACTCAAGGAAATGATGGAAAGCCTTCATTCGACCTACAAACATCACTTTTGATTGCTACGTTTTTTCTCAAGAAAACAAAAGAAGGGCGAGACGATGGAGCAATTTTTACAGTGTCCTCAAAGAGCTGGCAGAAAACTGTGGTTTCGAAAACCGCAAAGAGCTGATCATTAGGGACATTTTCATCACCAACATGCTTGATGACGATATACAACGGAAACTTCTTAGAGACACAGTAGAACCCCAAAAGAGCCCTGAGTATTGCAGTCAACATGGAGATGAGCCATCAAAACCAGCAACTAATATTATCCAACAACAACAACAGCATCGCAATCAATGCAATACAACAATTCAGTCAATTTCGCGGCGCAAATGCTCGAACGAACCAGTCAAGCAGAAATACATTCAATCGCACAGCATATGGCCTCTGTAGAGGCTGTGGACAAAATCGGACAACGCATCGCCAGGGTTGCCCTGCATTTGTTAAGAAATTTAATCATTGTGGTCTTCTCAATCATTGTGCAAAGGTGTGTTGGAAAAAACTGAATAATTCTAAAAATTCTCAACAAAGTATACGCATCAATAACGTAGAAAACTCAGAGAATACGGAACAGTTAGAAAGTCAAAACGTGGATTCCATAAACTATAATGAACAGTATTATTTTGAGTACGAGTCGTCAGATGATAATTAAGTTGCAATGGTTAAACCTATTAAATCAATATCAATCACTCTGCAAAACATGACAATAACAATTGGCAACAAAGACTGTCATTTCCTTCACGATTCCGGCAGTGGGTGTACCATTATAAATATGTCACTTGCCAAGCAAATAATGCTCAATTGAATACAGGCACAATGGTCAGAGAAAAAACCCCTCGGACTTAAATCTTTTTCCAATGATACAGTGGAAACGTTAGGAAATTTGAAAACGCCAATAATTATAATGAATAAAAAATACCAAAAGCAAAAATAACAGTGGTTGCGGACGGTTTTCGACCTATCTTAGGACGTCGTTTATTCGACGAGCTTAGAATAACAATTTCTCAAAAGCTTTGTCCAAAAATTGAGGTAAATACAGTTGAAACACCTTGTGTGATAAAACAATCACTAACAAAAGCATTTCCAGAATTAATTTCGAGAATTGGAAAATCGAAGAATCACACGGTCAATTCAAAATTTTATAAAACTTATCGTGTAATCCACCAAAAGGGAAGAAACGTACCCATTCACCTTCAACCGAAAGTAAAAGTGGAACTCGAAAAATTGCTAAATGAAGGATATATTGAAAATTTATCAAATTGATCTGATCAATTTTTCATCTCCCCAATTGTTATAACGGTCAAAAAAGACCATTCAATCAAAATAGCATTGGACTCAAAATCCTACATAAAGCAATTCAGAAGAACAAAAATCAAATGCCTAATACCGACTCACTAATTCAAACTATCTCTCAAACACTGTTAATCGCGCCGCAAGAGACAGCTTATTATTCAACCTTAGACTTGCACTACGCGTACAGCCAATTTAACTTTCATACTGATACCGCCAGCCATTGTAATTTCATTTTTGTCAGCGGCAATATGGCAGGCACTTATCGTTTCAAAACAGGCTTCTACGGGCTAACGGATATGACGGCAGAAATTCAGAAAGCTATAGATTGTACGCTAGGAATTCTGAACAACACATTCTGTTTTCTGGACGATATATTAATAGTGAATAGAGGTAGAATTGAAGATCATCTCGATCTTGTGAGTAAATGTTTAATTAAACTCGATCAGGAAAATCTTCGCCTAAATTTGGCTAAATGTCACTTCGCAAAAGATCAAATTAAATGGCTCGGTCATCGTATCACACAGTCTGGCACAACTACATTATCAAATAACACTGTTGTAATTCAATAACTATCATCACCAACTTTCCTAAAAAAAGTTGTGCTCTTTTATGAGATCTGTTCATCATTTATTTAAATTCATAACAAATTTATCACAGTCTGTCACCCTCTTCGACCATTATTAAAAAAATATTAAATTTGTTTGGAATGATGAGCATGAACAATACTTTAATATAATTCAAGCGAAAATTGCAGAAGCAACAGAAAATAAACATTTCAACCCTGACCTTGAGACCAGGATAAAATGAGACGCATCCCGGAAAGGCTTAGGTTGCGCATTAGAAAAGTGAACTCAAGACGGCTGGCATACTGTGGTTTTTGCCTCGCATTTCTCAAATTCTGTCGAAGAACGTTATAGAATCAACGAACTTGAGCTATTGTGTGTAGTTTGGACTTTTGAGTTCTATTGAACATTTCAAATTTTACCACTACGGTAAACCTTTTACTGTTATAACGGATCACAGAGCATTCATAACGGATCATTTATAATGAGAGAGAATAGAGCTAATAGATCTTATTTTATTCGTCTTAAACGTTGGGTTGATCGCCTATTAACTTTTGATTTCTCGATCAATCATCTTCTTCTTTCATAAATGGGTTTATTAGATTATATTTCACGTGAACCACAGCAAAAAGCTGTTATTATCTCAACTTATGACAATCATTATATAGTTGCTAAGTTAGACGCCATTAAAAGCAGTGCAAAACCGTTCTAACTGAATGCGGAAAATTATACCAATTTTGCGGCGCAAAATCCATTTTTAAAATCGGACGCAAATAATCCAATTTTTAGCGATAAATTGTGCAGTGAATTTGCACAGCAAAATTGCGAGTATTCGGAAATTACAAATAATGACAACATTAGTAGCGAATTAACACCAAACAACTTTCATTCTTCTACACTAAACGAGACTACCCACATTCTTCAATCGCTTTTTGCCTTCAATCGCTCTACCAATCAGTTGCACAAGCATTCCTCGATTTTTAAGCGAATTGCTCGTTCCTTCCAAACAGTCTTAATCATGTCACAATCAGATGAGGAAACGCTCTCCCAAATCAAACAGGCAACACTTTCGAAAAATTGCTTCGCAGATAAAACGGGAGCCTCAACAGCTCCATCCGCGCCAGTCATACACTCAACACCGGGAGCAGACACAACAAACGTAGCAACACAATCCAGGGTTGATTTGTACACAGATACATTTAACTTTGCCCTGTCAAAATTATTTTCAAGCACCCTCATGTCCAGCCTGACATCGAAAGATGCAAAAACTAAAGAGGTGCGAGATTGTGTCAACACCACGAATGAGGACCGCTGCAGTCAAATTAGTTCATACATACACAGCTACTGGAAGGACTTCATGTGAAGAATGGCTGTGTATGTGTGGATGATCGAATCAACATCCCCAACTCCATCAAGGATGCGTATGTTGAAGCAATCCACGCCACACATTCAGGGAGTTGGGGTATGACAGACATACTGGTGTACGCATGCTGGCCGTTCACGCCTCGGGATCTTCTTTCCAAAACGACCAAGTTTAATCCCTGCGTCAAGATTGGTAGAAAATTAAAGTGTATCATACCTAATAGTAAATGGGCACCATTAAAACTGTGTAAAGCACAAAATCAAGAAATTCAAAAAGATTTCGGCGGACCTTTATTTAATGAGAAAAATTAAGAAGCTTAATTTCTTGCATGTATAGACCGTTTCTCTAAATTTCCAACTGCAGAAAAGTTTCATAGGGAAAACGCACTAAATATATCAAAAATTTTTCAAGAATTTGTATTATTACATGGGATTCCCCGTACGATTACATTATGCCAAGCACAGTGTCAAATCGGTCAGCAAATTGAAGCCTTTTATAATCAAAGTAATATTCAGTTTATTGAAGCCCCAATACACGATCACAGAGCAATTGGTTTATTCAAGAGGCTAATACAAACAATTAAGAGTCGATTATTTTTTGATTACATTTGGGGCAGGAAATAACTTTAATTTGAAAGCGTCATCAAAAATTCAGTTATTTATCAACTCCGTATATGCCGTCAAAAGATAATCAATCGTTCACCCTTTGAGACCTATTTTGGACAAAAAACTAACACACCTTTAAGCAATATTTCAACTGAACCTGATCCTAATACTCTAACATAAAAACCAATTTTGAATAAACATTTAGGCATGGAGACATTACGCTGAGACGAACTAATCTCAGATGAACAGTGGGATGACGAGACGAGAAGTGATGTTGAATTTGAAAAGCAGCGAGACAAAATCAGTAAGGACGCGAGAAAACGCTGCAACGAGGATCCAGACAAAGAATCCCGCACGATATCACACCCAAGAAATACCTCTGCCCAGCACAGAGGCATCTTTGACACTCAAGTTAGCCAAAAGAAACCCAATCAAAACGATCTAAGAAGTGTTTGGACGGGTTGTATGAAGTTCTGGCTACGAGCTCATCTGTCATCAAATCTAACGAACACACTTCAATAATAAAAGAGCCAGTTAAAAGAGAAGTCACTATTGCAAATTCGGATCTTGCCAAGTTCAGCACTTAATACGAAAAACAGAAAGACATAAGATGTTACGCTGAACGTAGACCAAAAATGCCAACGGGGAAAACCACAGAAGACTTAACTAATCGACATGCGAAAGATACAAAGCGAAAAATTGAAGGCGATAAGAAGATAAAACACAAACGTATCAACGACTATACGAGTTGTTTCTCATCTATTCATTCAAACGTGTCGCGAGCACTGCGAGTGAGAATGCCGAATAAGCCGAAAAAGACAGTTGTCCCCCGCCGCCAAAGCCAACAACAGAAACAACCACTGATTTCGCGCTGCCAATTACGCTCCTGCAAACTTCAATTGTTAGCGCAGAAACGCCAAGTTGACCTAAATGGAAGGCAGCTATGAGAGCGACAACAGCTAAACAGCGTTCACAAAAACGAAAAAAATCATCCTCATCGATCAGCGAATCCGGCGAATCTATGGTATCTACCCAGACTTCTCCCCCAAAACCTGTCGGCAAACACCACACCATCCAGGCAGAAAAAACGTCAGATGCTGAGACAACAACAAACTCAAAACAATTTCGTAATTTTGACAATCAAAAACACTTCCGCTTGTAATCAAGATGCCGAACAATCAAACTTTGAAGTGGGACCGTGCTCACCCATTCAGCCATTCCCGACTCAGTATTACGTCTCCCCAGATTATGATGGGCCAGAAAATAGCATGACGCTTCGCGAGGCGGAAAGCACTTCTGGTTCCGAATCATACTAAAGCATAAACTTCTCATGAGACATTATTTTATTATTATTGACCAGTACATATTTTAACCTTTTTATTATTATAAAAAAGACTTCATTTTGTTTATTTTGCTGAGGGGGGAAACGTGGTATAGATGTAAATATTATGGCATTAATTTGTGGAGCAGAATTCAATGATCTTTTTAATTTTAATTTAGTTCAATTTTTAGCTCATTTCCATTGTTAACATTTTCATCCATAAATTTGAAGATCAATTCTTGTCGTTCAAGTTTCTTCATTTTGTTTAGTTAGAGTTATGATATGTTGTCGGTTCATGTCATCTACCAATCTGTTTTACCGCCAATTTCTTTTTGTAATTTTAAATGTTGCAAGATAAAATTGATGATCAAGTTTAAGTTAAATTCTGATATTCATTCTTGCTAATCTCAATACAGTTTTCAGTTGAATCTCTTTCCTCCAAAATTTGCTTCGCAAAGCGCTCAATCTAATTCATCTATTAATAATTGGTATTCGCTAAGCGAACGGAAGGCGAACGGAAGGCTAAGCGAACGGTAGGCGAACGGAATTCATTTCGCTAACAAAAATAAGAGTGATTTCGTGTCGCGATTGCACATAAAAATCAAAACAAACACTTCTGACAAATCGCTGAGCAACATTAGACTTGCAGTACTTAAACAGCCAACTTAACCTTCAATGTTATTTCAATATTGTCAGCGGCAATATGACAGGCACTTATCGTTTCAAAACAGGCTTCTACTGGCTAACGGATATGCCGGCAGAATTTCCAAAAGCTTTAGATTGTACGTTAGCCGGTCTGAATAATACATTCTGTTTCTGGACGCTATATTAATAGTGAGTGGAGGTAGAATTGAAGATGATCTCGATCTTGTCAGTAAATGTTTAATTAAACTCGATCAAGAAAATCTTCGCATAAGTTTGACTAAATATCGTTTCGCAAAGGATAAAATTGAATGGCTCGGTCATCGTATCACACAGTCTGGCACAACTCCATTAGCAATTAAAACTGGTGCAATTCAACAACTATTATCACCAACTAACCTTAAAAAGTTGCGCTTTTTTATGGGATCTGTTCATCATTTTGTTAAATTCATAACAAATTTATCACAACTTTGCCACCCGCTTCGACCATTAATAATGTTTAGCATTTTTTTGACAAAAATTGCATTTTTTTTCAATTTTTTGACATGTATAGTCATTATTCATTATTGAGCCTCAAGCGTCAGAAAACCTCCATTAGGATTGGATAATAAAATACTGAAAGAGTTTTGTTAGTCATGGATTTGTCTTCATTACTTTTTATTATTACGAGTTTTAGTAATTTTTTAAAATTAAATTTGCAATTTTCTAAATTTTTTGAATTTTTTGTTGTCAATTTGTAGTATTCTCTAGTCGCAAGTGCCGCAGAACTTCCTCCAGGGTTTGATAATATGTTATGACATAGTTAATCGATATAATGGAATCTTTTCAAAGTTTTAATATCACGAATTCAGCCATTTTTTTAAATAAAGTTTGCAATTTTCTTAAAATTTTTTAATTTTGTCAATTTGTAGTTTTCTCTAGCCGCAAGTGCCGCAGAACTTCCTCCAGGGTTTGATAATATGTTATGGCATAGTTAATCGATATAATGGAATCTTTTCAAGGTTTTAATGTCACGAATTTAGCAATTTTTTCAAATCAATGTCATTTTTTTTAATATTTGGCCCTGGGACCTCCTACCAGGTCTGACAATAAGCTGCTGCTTAGTTTCTAATGTTAATGGATTGGCAATGATTAAATTTGATGACTCTAATCTTTATAATTCCAGTTTTAGTATTTTTTTGGATAAAATTTAATTTTTTTTTCAAATTTTGGAAAATTTTTTATCATGTTTCAAGTGTACAGGCTTGAAAAAAGGATACTGGGTAGTCTTTTGAAACAATGAAATGATTCTGAAGATAATAATATCTTGATTTTTAGCAAGATCTTGTTGACATTTGTAATTGTTTCCAAAATTTTCAATAATTTTTGTCTTTTTCTGAGTTTAACGACCTGTATTGGCCAACGAAACTTTTCAAGTCTTGGATATGGGTTACTTGACAGAATTTTCGAGGCAAAAAATTTCTGTGAACTTTTTTCACTGCGAAGTTGAAAACTTTTGTTTTTAAGTCTGCCGCTTTTCGTTTTTTATCATATGATTGATTTACTGAGAGGGCTAGAAAACTAGAAGTTGTATAGTCGAATCAATTACGGAAATTATTTCTATTTCTCTTTCTCTCTCTCTGTCGGTTAGGGTTTCTTTGCTTCTCCTGCTCGTTCATTTCTCTTTCTCGCTCTCTCATTTTCTCACTCTCTCTATCTCTCTCTCTCTCTCTCTCTCTCTCTCTCTCTCTCTCTTTGGTGGAGCCTCTTTTCAGCTGCTGTTGTTAACATAGAGTAATAGTAGAAGTTTTTTTAAAAAACATGAATGACCTAACTGGCACTTCTTAGGAAATCATTGTTAATTGCTCTCAAAAGCAATTTGTAGCAAATATGTCTATCCTGTTTGTCTTTTTCATGCAATTTTTCGCTTGGCCAATCTTTCGTCTTGAGACATGGAATGAAGAGGCAGCGCCTAGTTGCCATAAACTTCTGCTTTCAATCCACTAGTCTTCATGTATGCGAATAGCAGAAACTGTTTTGGAGACATACTTAGGGTGTTAAGTGCGGTTCTTAGATTTTGATCCCACACCCACCACTAACTCACCGCCCCCACATCAGTCCTCCCAATCCACTTTTGCATCCGTGCTGCAGTGCACTCCCACTGCGCTCATCCTACGCCCCTTCAATTAGCTTAAAGCTAGCCTCACTAAACCGTGGCTAGCTACTGACGAAGCCAACTGCTCACCGATTGTTTTAGGGCATTTCGCCCGAAGTCAGTCGGTCATGTTTTCGTTTTTTGTTGATAAGAGAAAGAGAGTGAGCAAAAAAAGAAGTTCGGGGGGAACAAAGATAGAGAGAGAGAGAGAGAGAGAGAGAGAGAGAGAGAGAGAGAGAAAGAGTGAGAGAGAGAGAGAAGAGAGAGAGAGAGAGAGAGAGAGAGAGAGAGAGATAGAGAGAGAGAGAGAGAGAGAGAGAGAGAGAGAGAGAGAGAGAAAGAAAGAGAGAGAAAGAGAGAGAGAGAGAGAGAGAGAGAGAGAGAGAGAGAGAGGGGGGGAGTGGTTACTTTACTCATTCAATCTTATCGAAACAGGGCAAAAAATACTATTTTAAAATAACTTTTGTTCAGCAAGCAAACTTTTTTTGTTCAAGTGTGGTTTTAGATTTTGTAAAATTAACGTTTACTGTGGACTAAAACGATAATATAATAGTTCTCTTGATTATGCTTTGAAGCTTTATTGGCAATTAAAGAGAGCTTACGGCTAATCAATGTTTCTTCATTGTTTTGCGCCATTTTCAGAGTTTTTGGCCATTTTATTAGTTCTGGGTTCATCGTATTGTTTCGCTGAACAATTGATCTTTCTGAAACTTCATTGAAGCCTAAGATTTGTAGAGACTTTATTGAGAAATGAACAGATTTTTTCAGCGGGAAGCAGCACACATTTTACTCAATACAATTTTTGCTTTTTTTAACCAAAAAGAGAACTTTGTCAGCCTTTTCCGCCTCGCATATTATTATGTGAGCATTTTGATAGTCTCGGTCGCGTAACAAAAAGTTTTTTTGTCTGTTCTTCTAAAATTATTTAAGGCGAAATGATTTTTTAATTCTTTGTTTAGTTTATTTTTGAACATTTTTTTTAAGATTGTGATTTTCTTAATTGATGCCCTCTCTCATTAAATAGTAGTTGTTTGAGAGGATAGTTTTTTGGCTGAGACGTTTCTGAGTGTTTTCAAATTTTCTTCCGGCTATGTTCCTTTTCAAAAGTTTCCCACAATTTTTTGATCTTTGGAGTCAAACTGGAGCTTCCAATCAGGCTAAAAAGAAAGAAGATTAAAACTCAATAAATTTTCAGATCACTCAATTGTGATTTTCCGTTTGTGTTGAGCCACTTGACATCTCTGTTTGTCGTTTTTCGATATGGTGGTATTCCCAAAGCTATTCCGAACCAATTCTTGGTCATTTTTAAGTCTAGTTGTGTGTTTAGTCAATAAACCTATTGAATTGTAGTTGACTTGTCTTGTTATGTCTTGTGTTTTAATAGAATTCATGGTTATCATGCGGTGTCTTCCTGCAAAAATAAGGAAAAGTTCTGCTGAAAAAATTTTTGCTGAGCGAGACAATTTTATTGATTATCCACTGCGCTAAGCAAATAGTTTTTCGACTTTGAATGGTTTCTGGAAAGAATAGTGAAAATACAAAACTAATTGATGCTGTTATTGATCATTTGGATTTGTCTCTTGTTTGCAGTTATATTTTTTATTTGTTTACCTGGCTCTGAGTTTCTCATTTAACTTTTTATGCCGCAAAAATAACACCAATTTTTACTGTTTTTTGTATGAAGATGTGGTTAAAGTGAATAAAGGTTTTCTCTGAAGGCTTTCAATAAAAATGTTTTAAAACTGAAAAAAAATATTCAATTTACAATAAATGGTATGAAAACTTGTCATCGATAGTAGTATACTAAAATGCACGTATTGTCACGGGGGGGGGGGACGTCCCCACCCGTGACAAATCGTGCGGTACATTTTTGAGGTCGAAAAATTTTGTCTCTCAATTTTGCCGGGGGACAAAAACTTGTAAAAATTTTCTCGATTTGTGCCGGGGACAAAAACTTGTAAAATTTTCTCAAACTTGTGGAGGACAAAAACTTGTAAAATTTTTGTCAACTTTGTGCGGTGAGAAAAACTTGTGAAACTTTTGCAATTTTTGGGGTCCCTTAAGTTGGTTTTAAAATTTAAAAATTCTTAAACCCTTTTTTAGTCAAAAAGACTATTCAAGGGTTTTCAAAAGAAAAAAAATTTACTAACCTTTTCTTTATTTCAATCTCTTGATAAGTTTTATGTAATATAACTACATTTAAACCAAAATGGAGTCGAATTTTGGTGGTTTTGATCCAACATCTGGTTTTGAACCAACATCTGGTTTTAATTTGATAGTTTTATTGCCCATATGTTATCCCAGATTAGGGAGTGTGGGCAGATTAGAAAACCAATAAAATTTAAGTGCCATGGCTCTAAATTGAGAATTATTGTGTCTGATAAGAAATTTGCAGCGTCCAAGGTGAATAGAATGCAACTTTGCAGAAAATGAGAAGAAATATACGTATGAAATGGACAAAATAAATGCTCGAAATTATATGAAATGTTCCAAAAAAGTACTGAAAAAGTGTTTGAAAATGTGCGGTAAAGCAATTCATATACCACAATTGTATGACGGGAGAGTTAAAAATCGAGAAAAAAAATTGTGTAATTTTAGAGTAAAAATTGTTGTTTTTGAACAATTTTATGCAAAATACTTCCTCAAAAAGCAATTCCATTATGCACAAATTGTCTTGCATTGTAAATGACAACAAGTGCAGACCGGTAAATTGTGTAAAACAAGGTGTTTGAGGGACAATGCAAATGTGATCACGTAATATAGTGTAAAACTTGGGGAAAACTATAAAAATGACAAAATTTTAACGGGAAAAACTGATGTCCGACTGAACCTTACTGTGTAACTTAAGCAAAATGACAGAATGAGCAGTCTATTTCCCTTAAATACTTAAGAAAACTAACTTCTATTTTTTTGTGAGTGAAATTCTAATTTTTTCTTTACATTAATAAACAGTTTTCCTGTTCTGTTTTTATTCTCCAAAAATCTTCATAGCACTAACAATAACTTAACTAAAGCTGTATGTCTACAGTGTTTATCAATTTTAATCTAATCTGCACTAGTTTTTTCCGACCTGTGATTGGTTGAAAGCTGACTGAAGATTAATTTTAGACTGGTGCATATGACAAAATATGTTTTTGATTTTTGTTTGTTTTGCAAGTTTTGGTCTAGGCTTTTGTGATTGGTTGGCCGAGTTTTAGGAATTATTATGTCTACTACATGTGCCAACATATGTCTTTCATTTCCATAAGCAATTCAGTGTGGTCGTCTCAGCTTCTCTGATTGGTCAGTCGTGTTTAGGCTTTATTACTGTCTTGCACATGTTTGAACACGTATTGTTTTCTTATCAAAGACAAAGTGTGGTCTCTTTTATTACCATAAGCAATTCAGTGTGGTCGTCTCCGCTTCTCTGATTGGTCAGTCGAGTTTAGCTTTTATTATAGTCTTGCACATGTTTGAACACGTATTGTTTCATTATCAAGGACAAGGTGTGGTCTCTATTATTACCATAAGCAATTCAGTGTGGTCGTCTCCGCTTCTCTGATTGGTCAGTCGAGTTTAAGCTTTATCACCGTCTTGCACGTGTTTGAACACGTGTTGTTTTTTTATCAAAAACAAGGTGTGGTCTCTTTTATTACCATAAGCAATTCAGTGTGGTCGTCTCAGCTTCTCTGATTGGTCAGTCGGGTTTAGGCTTTATTACTGTCTTGCACATGTTTGAACACGTATTGTTTTCTTATCAAAGACAAAGTGTGGTCTCTTTTATTACCATAAGCAATTCAGTGTGGTCGTCTCCGCTTCTCTGATTGGTCAGTCGAGTTTAGCTTTTATTATAGTCTTGCACATGTTTGAACACGTATTGTTTCATTATCAAAGACAAGGTGTGGTCTCTATTATTACCATAAGCAATTCAGTGTGGTCGTCTCCGCTTCTCTGATTGGTCAGTCGAGTTTAAGCTTTATCACCGTCTTGCACGTGTTTGAACACGTGTTGTTTTTTTATCAAAAACAAGGTGTGGTCTCTTTTATTACCATAAGCAATTCAGTGTGGTGGTCTCCGCTTCTCTGATTGGTCAGTCGAGTTTAGCCTTTATTATTGTCTTGCACATGTTTGAACACATGTATTGTTTTATTATCAAAGACACGGCGTTTTGTTTTGTTATCAAAGACACGGCGTGGTCACAAGTTTGAATTTGTATTTAAATAGAAAGTAGTATGTCGTCGTCTCAAGATTACTTTGATTTTTATCACGATATAGCGCGTTCTGAAAAACGATATGTAGTTGCTTGTGTGAAAACATATGATAATACTGGAACTTATATATTGCTGAAACTTTTCAAAAAAGAGAACGGAGACAACGAATTTCGTTTCAACCAAAAACTCATTCTCTCTCTATGCAGGAGTTGGAGCAAGTGGGAGAAAACATAGATGCTATTAGAAGAATAGCTCTCTCAAAATTTGCGAACGAGCAGAGCAGCCCTTGCAAAAGGAAGTTACAGCCTGGTTCCAGTTTAGAAACGAATGGTCAAAATCGTAGCTGCAGATTCAAAAAATCAAAAAAGCCTCAGAGAGTGATAAAGAGAATTAAATCGCAAATGAAAATGGTTGAAGCAATGTTTGAGCGTACTCCTGAATATTTTCGACAATTCCAAAAACTTTTTCAATATTTTATTTGCAATAGTGAGCCTCATCTTGATTCTAATCTTACAAAAACTTCGCATACAGCCAGCACAAAAATGAAGATCATTGCCAATTACAACAATTTCATTACCATGTCATTGCTGCTGTTGATCAATTACCGCAGTCCTTCAAGGATACTTCTTCTAAACCATATACAATACCATTTCTCTTCACTTGTTTTCAATTGCTCTTTCGGAGGTCTTCTCACATAGTGCATTATGGCAAAGTGATGGAAAAACTTCAAGAGGCAGTCAGTTACAACGATCAGCACAATCTAGCTGTTTCAGTTTCTAAGAAAAAATTACCAAATGTAAACATGCTAATGACACAGGATGTTCAAACGCAAACTGACTGTTTACCTACTTGCACTATTGATAGATTTTATAGTATTTATAATGGTGGTATGTACGGTGAGTTTTCCAAAATACTTGATATATTAAATAGTGGCTATGGTTTTTTGCATGTTGATAACAGTTTGATTTTGATAAATTTTAATATGGAATCGAAATCTTTTAATTAACAATTGTCTTGTTCTCTTGTCTTTGAAGAAAGAATTGAGCAAAAAAAGTTAATTAAAAAATGTTAGAGCATATGGTTTGCAAAACGTAGCAAATCATTATCGTTCATATTCAACATTAAAGGATATTCATAACCAAACATCACATGTGCAATATAAATGCAAAAAAGTCCACGAAGTTTTGAGTTTTGATTTTGAACTGGCTTAAATTTGAGTATTTGAGTTACTTCATTGTAAAATTTTAACAGTCGGCAATACAATAATTGGTAGTTTTGTATCGGAATTCCAAGCGGATCTGCCAAATAAACTTTGTTTTTGTGAAACAAAAGAACTATCCAATGACTTCCGGCATGTTGCGACGGTGAAGCATTGACTATGATAAATCCTCCTCTTGTTAACTTTGGTAAATTGTCCGCGGCAAAAACTCCATAAAAATAATGCTTCAAATGAATACATTTTCCCAACAAATAGCGTATTTCATCACTATCCAACTGTGGGGTAGGCGATAATCGAGTTTTTTGTCACCTTTCGTTCCGAATTAACATAGAATGTTGAGCTTCTTTCACCCAGAAATAGAATTTCTACGTTGGCTGCCAACGTTCCGTCAAACGTAAGTTGAACTGAAATTGAGCAATTTGTAAGTTCTGGATGAATGAAATCATGAGAAGCCTCTTGCGTTGATGTTAAATCAAAAGCTAGAATAAAGTGATTGGGATAATTGTCCAGAGTTATGCCATGCCCACCTTTGTCAAGAAAATCAAGGGCTTCTAGAGTATTGAAATAAATGCGGTGGTTGAAAGTTGTTGCGACAGGAGTTCCAGCAATAGGTTGACCATTTCGATAAACAACAATTTGGCTCAAGTTGAATTTCTGGTAGTGAAAAGGATTTGTGCGATTAGTTCCGAGGTATGCTTGATTTGTTGCCATTGCAATTATCATACGCCGTACAAGTTCTTTCGAGAAAACATTCTCATGGCTCCAACTTCTTATTCCAGTTTTAGCTAAAAAAGTTCGCGGCAATGCTTCTGTATAGCGATACACGGCCGGTGTTTTAGTAGAGTTTTCTCAATTGCCGTTAAAACATGATCCGCTATTGTCATTTTTCTAACGTAGAGATTAGCTTCAATTATTCTGACTTTGTAATGTTTGTTTGACTCTGAAATAACAGCAAGATCATTTGTAGACCTTCTAAATGAAATTCGCAGAGTAACACCACTAAGTGAGTGTTTATCGCAAGTTAAAATATCACTCCCCGGCTTTCCAATAAAATAGTTTTCCAGGGAATTAGCAACAAGAGCTTTTCTGGCCGCTACGTCGTCCGCGTGACCGTCGGCGCCATCAATTTTAGCTGGCTCATTCTCGTAATAAAATCCTTGACAAACTAGCCATGCGTTTTTTTGCAGTTTTTCCTGAAGAAAATTCCGTTTCAATGAATGCTTTGTGAGATTATTTCCGTTTGTATTGGAAATTTTAACACCGTTAGCAGAGACAGTGCATTCTGAAAATAAAGAATGTAATGCGTTGTTGCTAAAGTATGGCGCTTCTGTCTTTGTAGCATCAGTTCCTGTTCTTAAATCGCCGTCATTGTTTCGGGAGATTTTACATTTAATTTCGAGGACAAGTTTCTGTAAATCTATGAAATTGTTTCTATCGCCCAAAACTTCAAACTCAAGTATTGGACCGTCCGGTGAATATGATGGTCCGACGTTTTGAGTAAAAGCATTGTCAAAAGTAATAAGCAGAGGCTGTTTTTCAAACAAATCAAGTGTGGTGTGTGTTGCCTCTGCGGGCAGTAAACTAGTAATCTTTTTGTACTTTAGAAAAGAAATTTGACCGACTTCTCGTCAAGGGCTTCTTCTTACGTATGCCTTGTTTTGGGTTTTCACCGTTGGTTTTTAATTTACGTATTCTTTTTGATCCGCCCACTTGTTTTCTCACAGTTTTTTGCACAGTCGATTTTAATGCTTGTTTTGGTGACTTTTTCTTTGTAACAACCTCTACCAGCTCAGGAGCTGCTTGAACAATTAATTCACGTACAATCTTTTTGGCTACAGGCCAAAGAAACTTTCTTGCAATCGGTAATGCCGCTCTGCCAATACCTGCTGCCAAAGCCCCAAAACCGCTTCCTCGTTGACGATAGTGTCCTGAAAAGTATGGTGACACCGATTGCTGTTGATAGTAGGCTTCCATTTAGTCGAATTTTTTAAAATTTAAAGTCAAAATAACTTTTCCTGTTCCAGCGAATGGAACTTATTCTCCAGTTTCTGTCCGCAATTGAATTTCAATTGACTGAAAATTTTCTGATAATAACTTTTTGTATTCCAGGTTGCTGAAGACAATTCTGTGCGTTGGCTCTATTTCGCAGGGGCTACCGTTTTTCAGGCGTTGTTTTGAATCACTGACTCGAATAAGAGGAGCTTTAGTATCACCTACGTATTGATACTCAATTATGTTAACGTAAATAAAAATCAGTTGCTTCCCTGCAGACAAATCAAGAAGATAGTCGCCAACAAAGTTTTTTCTTCGTCATCAGCCATTGTCAGATTTTCAAAAGTGTCCCACATCTTGTATCCAATATGATAACCAGACCCATCATGAATACCGTTGAAACCTAGTATGCTTGGAAGTTTGTTATCTGGAAAAGTAATTCCTTCGTTTTTACCAAAAAAGAGGAATAAAACTCCGTTGATTTTGTTAAATTGAAAGTCAAAATGAGACAATCCAGTAGCTGTTTTTAAGGATCTCAAAAGATGGTCACGGTTTTCATAGGAACCAGTTCCAATAATAGCTCGTTCTCCACCGTATGGTCTGGAGACAGCATCATTTGGAATACTTTTCTCATAAACCGTAAGGCCTTCAGAAGAAAATATCTTTAAATCACTTTTGTTCACTTGATTTATTTTTGCCGGGAAGCTAATTTCACTTAGTGCAACTCGCAAATCCCCCTCCAAATTAAGTTCTTCATTGAATTAATTTTTGAATGAGGACAAGGTGTTTCGAGGAAAAATATTCATAGAGGCTGATGAAACTAAGTGAACCGTGAATTCATTCATGTTTTGTTATTTCACTACTGTTGTCTCTAACTTCGACCAACTCTAATTCATAAAATTTTCCCTTGACTGGCTCCTGGGATGCGTCAATGAGACTATAAGTAGGAGGATTTGTTGTAGGTATATCGTAAATCTCAAAAACTTCGTTGGTAAATGTTTGCTTGTATCCTTATCTGAAAGGAAGATCCGCTTTTGATATTCGCACAAAGTCCCCAACGTAAAACTATGGTCGGCGAACTAGGTTTGCTGAATCATTAAAAATTAATGATATCAAGTAAGGAACGTCTTTCTTTGTCACTTTTTTCGGCGACAATTTCGTTACTCTTTTGACTCTAGAGTTAATGGTTCGTACAAAGCTCTGCAATTGATTAATATACGAGTATGTCCATTTGTCCTCTAAATACTTGTATATCAAATTCTTGAGCGATCGTATATTTTTTTCCGCAAATGCTGATTTTTTCTCGCTGAAAGTTTTATAAACTTCGATTTCAATTTTCTGACTTAGAGTGCTGAAAGAGCCCTTAAATTCTGTACCAGCATCTACCCACACTTTTTTAGGTCGCTTGTTCCTTATCATTTTCTTAAACGCATCTGCTGCTGTTGTGGCGTACTTTGATTTTAAGGGTTCGACTCGTAGATAACGTGAGGAACAGTCCACCGCAACCAATAAATATTTTACATCTTTGTTCTCTTTTGCTAATTTATCCACATGAGCCAAGTCTAGCGACCAAATTTCGTTTACATCGTAGGCAATAACTTTCAGTATTGGAAATTTTTTTCTATATTTTTTATGCTTTGTGTGGGCATTTTTGCCCTCCAGGAACAATTTCACTTTACTTGGTTTCAAGTTTGTGATTCTTTGTAGATTTTTTACGCTTCCATATGCTGCGGGACCTTTCGTATATTTCAACTCAAACACATTTTTCTCATTCGTCGAAAGACTCCCAGTTCTTCTCCTCTTGCTGAGTTCTGTCTTCCTTTGAAGTTTCGAAACCACTTCCGGCGTCTGAGGATTCTTCTGTAAGTAATTGACTGGTTTCTTTGTGCTTGATTCCTTTTGGCGAAATAGTTTTCCTTTTCTTTTTTGGTTTGGCAGTTCTTTGAGGTTTTTTCCGGATCGCAATTTTAACATTTCTGTTGATCACCAAGTCCTCCTTTATGTTTAAAAACTCAAGAATCTTAAAATAATCTGGATTACTTAGTTTTTTAGTTGATTGTTGGAAATCATAGAGAAAAATAGGGACATTTATTCCTGTTGCTGTTCCGTCAACAATGAAATTTTCATTTTCGTCTATAACAACTTTTTTGACTCTTTAATGAGGCTAACTATTTTCTCCGTCCTGGTGAATTTCGCTGGCGCTAAAACGTTAAGATTTTGAAAAATTTTGTCTGCTTTCACTTTTAAAAACTCAGTGGGATCAATTGTTTCCCTTGTATCTAAAATTTCCTGGTACTCTTTATTAGTGTTTTCATTTGGTCGCATACGGTTCAAAAACGAAAATTGAGCACCTCTATGCTGAACTCTGGGATCATTTAGAATTTGTGAGGAATATGGTTGCTCTTTCATATATTGATTTTTGGGAATCAAAATAAACTCTTCAGCAGTTGACATGGTTTAACTCAAATGGATGAAACAAAATTTTATAATGAGTTGAATCAATTTGAAAACAGTTTTTGTTAGGAAAAGCGCTCGTGGTTTATCCATTGATGATTTTTTCTTGAGAACACTTTCAAATAATATGTGTCTGTGTTTTTCTAAGTCTCTTACTTTCACTCTAACATGAACCAGCAAGACATTGTGAAGGCATTCACATAGAACCAGTATAACATCACTATCATAATAACGCAGGTATTTCCTTAACTTTTTGGTCGCAAATGCACCATTTGCTTCAGTATAGATAATTTTTTCTCTTTATTGTTTAGAGGGGTTGTTTCTGATTTAACAGATGGAAGGTAGAACACTGTAGGACCTGGCTCAGTAATATTTGAACAGTATCGTAAACAATCCGAAGTTTTTGGATCAAGATCGATAAGCAAATGCCCAAATGATTCTTTCGTTGCCAATTGATAGCAATGTTTTAAAATTTTAACAAGATTTAACTGCTTGCCTAAAAATTCGACTTGTTGAATATCGCGGGCTGATTTGAACAGAATGATGTGTGATGTGTTCAAGTCTATTGTACGAGACCACTTGCTCTGCTGATAAAGATTGTGCTTTATGTAAATAGCATTAAACTTTTTGTGACGCCCTGCAGTGGCCAGCTTAACAAATTCTTTGTCGTTATAAATTTCTTCGCACGAGTCGTCTATTATCAAAAGAGAGTTTTCAAGGTTATCCAAAAATTCTAAATTGGCATACTTTTTGAAAATAACTCCAATTTTCTGCTCCATTTTGACGTATGTTTGTTGCATTTCTCGGTAAAAAAAATATAATGTGGTTAAATTTTGGGTAAAATGTGTTTCCACTCAACATTTTGAAAATTAACTCTGTTTTGCCACAACCTGAGGGCCGTACAACGGCCATGAAGACTCTATCTTGCGTAGATATAATTTTATTCATAGTCTTGGATTTGGTAAAATGTATCCAACTAAACTTGACAATATGAATATCCAAACCGAGGTTTTTTCACAATTTGGTTTTAACACGGTTAACTTCACTATACAAAGTAATATTAGTAGTAAAATAACAAACATTTGCACAAAAAATGCAGCTTCCGAGCGTGGCAAAGTTGTTTGGTTACAAAATTTCCAAGACGATTCGCTGCTACTTTCTTTTTCAAAATAATTTTCCTCTACAACAGCGTCAACTTGATCGACTGTTACTCCCTCCATCTCAACAAAAAATAAAAACTTGTTAAAAAGTATCAATTGGGTATCAGATTACATAAAACAACTCATAGCAATTAAACTCAGTTAGAAAGTCTTTCATATGAACCATGAAGCACTCAGAGAGTGTCTCAGTTTTGTTATAATGAACAATTTTGTGCACTCTTTCTTCCTTCACCAAGAGTTGAATCTCTTTTGGCAGTGAAGTATCGTTTTGTCAATTTCCTCACCAACCGGGTGCTTCGACATCAGTAAGAGTTTCGGAGGACAGACTCTTGGTTGATTTTTTGACATTCTGCTTTCTCCACTGAAGAAAAGGTTCAATATAAAACACTAAATGAGTGAATGAGCAAATTTCGTCCACAGTCAGCAACAATTTTACTTTTCTCTGTAAAAACTGATTTCCGTTTTTTATGGTTTCGTCTTTGGAAATTGAAGGACTCAGATTCCCGTCCCCCGTAATCAAGGCACAAATTGTTGAACTCGGTGACAACGGTGCCTCCACTTTCGTCAATTCCTCT
The DNA here is from genome assembly GCF_964194025.1 of Convolutriloba macropyga. Classification (NCBI taxonomy): domain Eukaryota; kingdom Metazoa; phylum Xenacoelomorpha; order Acoela; family Convolutidae; genus Convolutriloba; species Convolutriloba macropyga. Next base: position 74,116,512 of record NC_134472.1, on the reverse strand, counting down.
CTCATTGGTTAACCAGTTTAAATAGAAAATGGCTTTTTCTTTTGCACAATGTTTGTTGAAAATGTTTTTGCCCTTTAAATGATTTTGACAATTTTGTGTAAAATAGTTCACAGATATCGAAGGACGCTCAAGTGAATTCAGATCAATAACAGGACATTCAAGCAATTCTGACAAAAACTTAATTTTTTCCGCTCCCTTAGCGTAGAATATTGCACCAGGATTCCGCAAGCGAACGCTTTGAATTATTTGTGTTAGATAAACATAGGGATAATTTCCTATGTCCCAATCAATACCGTGCAAATTTCTACTCAACCAACTGAAAGATTGCTTTTGTTGAGCTTTTAACTCACTATAACTTGTTGGTGGTAAAAATGACACGCAGTCAAGGTAGTCTTGAGTACAAATTCCAAACTCTTTAACAATAAATTTTTCTTTTCTGTGACGAAATCCTTCAACGTCTAACACAACCATTTTGCTGCTCAGCATTCCAATAAGTAAACAATCGACGGATGAAAAATCTTTATATATAAGCAAAATAATATTCCCGACAAATGCCCGCTAAAACAGTTGCTGCTTTTCCACGGAAGCATATAAGAATAACGAGGTCCTTGGTTATATATTTCGTATATGAAACCTCCTGCGTCGTGTAAAATAGCGTGCAAACGTAAAATTTTCGATACTTTTAGATTTTTGTCGAGAGATGAATTGTCAATGCCAATTAGACCTCCATATGGACGCAACTTTAGAGCAACATCATGATCAAAGCAGTCCAACTCACTAAAAAATTCACTTGCTGCCAGGAAATAGTTTAATCTTACTGATTTTTCAGGATAAGATGTAGAAATGGATTAGTATTTGTCGTGAATGTTTTCCAAACAGTTTCTACAATGAATTGGTTGATCAAAACGCATGCCAAGTCTTTTTTCTCACTTACCAAACTGCAACTCAACAAAGTTTTTAATGCTTTTCGCTGAAGAGTCTAAAACATTTTTTATTAACAATCTCTAAACAACGAGTGAATAAGCTTTTGTCATTCTAATAATAGCGACAGACTAACTTATCGGGTTTTGAATTTTATAGTTTTAAACACTAAGAAACAATAACCGCAATGATGACTGCATGTTGTTTTTGTTTGTACATGAATTCTCCAATTGGATATGATAAGACATAGAACAACGCATTCGTATACTGTGTAGTCACTCTTTTTTCGCCTTACTAGAACTAAGCTTAAGTTTCAAATTTTTGCTGTATTTTGATTGGTTAAGATAAAAACCAAATATATCCAACTTTTATGCTCTACGTGACAAGTATAGTTATTGCTGTTTTCAGATTGGCTAAGATAAAAACCAAATATATAAAACTATTATGCTCTACGTGACAAGTATGTTTTTGAGCTATTCTTAGAGGCAACACGCCTAAACATGTAGCGAGAACAATTGAACACAAATAATCATTTTCTTTCAATTCTTGCATACTGTTTGGATGCTTACAAAGTCCAAATCTTTGCTATACAACAAACTGAAAATTGTTTGCAAACTCTTTTCACAGTCTTTCCTCATTTCTTTTTGTCTTTCTCCACTATTGATAACAATCTAATTATTCTCGAAACAAGATTGATACAAAATTCTCAAGTCTTAGAACAAATTGTTTTATCTTTTGATTATATAGAAAAGCTGACCAAAAGTTTTCACGACCTGGCAAATTACCACAACAAATCATTAATGGGTTCATTGTCTTCAAAGTTTGAACATGTCTCCGGTGGCAATTATTCTGAAAGAGGAGGCCAATCCCGATTTGAGAACAATAGCATATGAAACTTACAAAAAAGAGAAAGTCGTTTTTGTTAAACAAGAGTTGCGGGACAACGAGTGGATTACAATTAACCACATGGCGCTACCAATCGTAATTTTCGACTACATCCAATCATTCAGATTTGAAAAGGCGCTGATGAAAAGAGCACAGTACATGATCGATCATGTTACCGGCTACGTAGGAGAATTTGTTTTAAATCCAGAGACGATTGATGAAAATGTTAGGAAAATTCTTTACGACTATGATGTCAAAGAGATTCCTCTATACGAAAATCAGGAGGGCTATTGGAGGGACCTGGAAATTATTGATAGTTTCTGGCGGATTCCAAAAGGCCCCGAAAGCCCAGACATTACAAGTTGGTCAAATTCTCCTCTGCCAGACTCAACGCCAACTCCCTCAACTCCCAAGGTAGCGGAAGTTTCCATAATTACCAGCAGCAGTCTCGAGACGCCACCAGTGAGCCTTTGCTTTGCTCCAAAGAAACGAAAGCTTGACATCAACTTCTATTACTCATTTAAAGACATTGCTTCTTTGGTTTTTGAGATCTTCTACTGTGAAAACTATTTTGTTAGTATTGTTTGTTCCGTGTTATATAGCCTAATATTTCTTTCTATTTTTTGTCTCAACGCACATTGTTACACTTGAAATTGAATTGTTGCTTCCACTCCACTTTTATCTCATACACAGTAAACAGTATACACATTCTGTCGAACATGCGATATCGAGATAAAAATCAAAGTAATCTTGAGACAACGACATACTACTTTCTTTTTAAATACAAACTCAAACTTGTGACCACACCGTGTCTTTGATAATAAAGCAACACGTGTTCAAACATATGCAAGACAGTAATAAAGCCTAAACCCGACTGACCAATCAGAGAAGCTGAGACGACCACACTGAATTGCTTATGGAAATGAAAGACATATGTTGGCACATGTAGTAGACATAATAATTCCTAAAACTCGGCCAAGCAATCACAAAAGCCTAGACCAAAACTTGCAAAACAAACAAAAATCAAAAAGATATTTTGTCATATGCACCAGTCTAAAATTAATCTTCAGTCAGCTTTCAACCAATCACAGGTCGGAAAAAACTAGTGCAGATTAGATTAAAATTGATAAACACTGTAGACATACAGCTTTAGTTAAGTTATTGTTAGTGCTATGAAGATTTTTGGAGAATAAAAACAGAACAGGAAAACTGTTTATTAATGTAAAGAAAAAATTAGAATATCTTTCACAAAAAAATAGAAGTTAGTTTTCTTAAGTATTTAAGGGAAATTGACTGCTCATTCTATCATTTTGCCTAAGTTACGCAGTAAGGTTCAGTCGGATATCAGTTTTTCCCGTTAAAATTTTGTCATTTTTATAGTTTTCCCCTAGTTTTACACTATATTACGTGATCACATTTGCATTGTCACTCAAGCACCTTGTTTTACACAATTTACCGGTCTGCACTTGTTGTCATTTACAATTTTTACTCTAAAAATACACAATTTTTTTTCTCGATTTTTAACTCTCCCGTCATACAATTGTGGTATATGAATTGCTTTACCGCACATTTTCAAACACTTTTTCAGTACTTTTTTGGAACATTTCATATAGTTTCGAGCATTTATTTTGTCCATTTCATACGTATATTTCTTCTCATTTTCTGCAAAGTTGCATTCTATTCACCTTGGACGCTGCAAATTTCTTATCAGACACAATAATTCTCAATTTGGAGTCCTGGCACTTAAATTTTATTGGTTTTCTAATCTGCCCACACTCCCTAATCTGGGATAACATATGGGCAATAAAACTATCAAATTAAAACCAGATGTTGGATCAAAACCAGATGTTGGATCAAAACCACCAAAATTCGACTCCATTTTGGTTTAAATGTAGTTATATTACATAAAACTTATCAAGAGATTGAAATAAAGAAAAGGTTAGTAAATTTTTTTTCTTTTGAAAACCCATGAATAGTCTTTTTGACTAAAAAAGGGTTTAAGGATTTTTAAATTTTAAAACCAACTTAAGGGACCCCAAAAAAAAATTGCAAAATTTTCACAAGTTTTTCAATAATTCCAGAAAACTGTGAAATTTTAACAAGTTTTTATCCCCCGCACAAAATAGCTGGAAATATCGTTAGTTTTTGCCCACCGAACAAATTTGGCAAAAGTTTCACAAGTTTTTCTCACCGCACAAAGTTTACAAAAATTTTACAAGTTTTTGTCCTCCACAAATTTGAGAAAATTTTACAAATTTTTGTCCCCGGCACAAATCGAGAAAATTTTTACAAGTTTTTGTCCCCCGTCAAAATTGAGAGACAAAATTTTTCGACCTCAAAAATGTACCGCACGATTTGTAACGGGTGGGACGTCCCCACCCGTGACAAAACGTTATGCACGATTTGTCACGGGGGTACGTGCATTTTAGTATACTACTATCGATGCTTATCCCATCATTGTATTTCAGCATTTATTGCAATCTGTAAGATTTAATAAGAGTTCAGTTATTGGATAATTAATTTAATGAACATAAAATTGGATTAATTTGATTGCATTGAATTATTGGCCGCCAAAAATTCCACACGTCGAAAAATTATATTCTTTAATACTTTGAAGATTGAATTTTAGTCGAGCGTTTTGAAATTAATTCAACTTTTTGGTTGAATTCCAGAATTTTTCGATGTCTGTTTCTATGTCTCTGTGTCTTTTGATTGTTTGTGCTCTTTGTCCTTAAATTTTCTTGTTAAATGCTGCCGAACGAAGAAAACATTGTAAACGTATCTGTGTCTTCTTACCATAGGAAGTGAACTCTTGGTGTTATAATGATTCTTAACAAATCAAAGATTGGTATTGGTTTCTATCGTTTTCTGGGTCGCTTTCTTGTATAGAGATCTGTGTACTTACTTTTTTTGTCTTTTTCGTGTCAAATTTGAGTGGCTATTTTAGTGACGCTGAAGAAGCACTTTCTATATGGTATTAGGGATCAAATCTGGTTCGCCCCCTGCGTTTTTATTACCCCAATTACATATAATGCATTTTAAATTAGCGCATTACTCTTTAAAAGTTGGCACGTGTAATTTGGAAGCGACTATTCGAGTGATTTCTGGAATTCTACCGGCTACTTTCTGTCTTCATATACGGGATAAACTGGTAACGCCCGAGGGCGTTATTCAAAACTCCAGTTCACGATCTGAATTTCTTCAAAATTAGCAGCTTCGGTTAAACGCACCTTTATTAGAGCTTTCCAAATCTCTAAAGGTACTTTTCAACAAAACTGCTAATTAGGCAGATTTTAATGGCTTGAACTGAAATTTTTGAGTTGAAATTTTTGGGTTTGGGCAAAAATTTTTTTCTCAGCCCCCAACCAACTCGCAGCTGCTGAGTTTCATCAACCCTCGGTTGCCCAAGTTGAGGTGACAGACGGAAGTGACTTGACCCATATTGAACGCATACGGTGTGTTTCTAGAACGAAAAATAACGGGTCTGAGTATTGGTCCGAGGGCAAAAAAGTCTGGAGAATGGTCTGATTTTGGTCAAATCCGAAGTCATTCCGTCTGGTCAAAATTTTCGGGGTTATTAATGGTCGGTCTGGACAAGTGTTCCAACTTATCAAGGTAAGCTGCTGTAACATGTTGTGGTTTCCCGAAACGGTTTGTAATTCTTGCATGGCTTCATTATAAAAATCTCCGTTGTATGAGTATCCGAAAGCAGCAGAAAAACCGAACATGGAAGAAAGGATAACGATGACAAAAAACAAATTAATCAATTGATAGGAAGCGCTACGGATTCAGATACAACGTCAATGGAAGGAGCGGACGCCGACAACTAAGACATTAACGACAAGTGTAACGCAAAAATGAGACATTTTGAGTACAGTCAAAAACTGAGACGCACCGATCCAAAAACCGTTTGTTTCGTCATCCGCACAGAAGTGTTATCAAAGGTCATTTCAAGCGCAGAAGTGTCTGATCACAGGATCTTTTGAACGCACAATATTCTCATCTAAAGGGCAAGATAATTTTTCTAGAGGGGGTTTAAAGGGCAAGATATTTTCTTGCAGAAGTGTCTGATCACAGGGGCTATTGAGCGAACATTCTCATCAGAGGGGCTTTAAAAGGCAAGATATTTTTTCCAGTAAAGTTAGGCTGACTATTTTTTTGTTTGACCATTTATGTTCTACTGATAGCCTGGGATATCAGAATTTCGCAATTTAAAAACCTCCTGAGCCAATGAAGCTTCTCTTTTTTGAAATTATAAAAACAAAAAAGTTGATATTTTTAGGTGGTATTTAAACATTTTCTAGGAAAGTTAGGAGCGTTGTTCTTAATGCTTTACAAACTACATACCAGTTGTAGTCTTGGATCTCAATATGGCTCAAATATGAATCTCTATGCAAGAAAGCCCTTCCCTCCAATTGCCCTCCGAGAAAACACCTGGTCTGGGTGGGAACGGTCTGAACGTATTTTTTAAGGGCGCAATCGTATGGAAATAGTTCGTCGCGCTTTGACGAATGCAGAAAATAATCTGTTCATTGGCGATTTCGGTCTGGGGACGGTCTGATCAGAGACTATTCAAAGCGAACAAACCTGTGGACAGTGGTCTGGAATTGGTCTGAGCCAGAGTTGAACAAAAGTAGACACTGGTCTGATTTCGGTCTGATCAGCGAGGTCATTTTCGTCTGGAAAGGTCTGATCAGAGGTCATTTTCGTCTGGAAAGGTCTGATCAGAGGTCATTTTCGTCTGTAAAGGTCTGATCAGCGAGGTCATTTTCTTCTAGAAAGGTCCGATCAGAGATAACGTTGGTCTGGAACGGTCTTATCAGAGGACACTCTTGTCTGGCTCCTCAACCTTGATTTCGTTCAAGGGTAATACAGTCAGTTTATGTTTCAAAATTGTTTCAGTTTGTTTTCCAGAATCTGATCAAACTATCTGTGCCTGCTTTCTTGAGAGCTTGATTGAAATTGGGGAGAAATTAGACGGAATTAAAGGAAACAGGTTCATGAAATGCTGCATCAACAACGGTCTCAACTATACACCCCCTACAATTGAACTCCCAGGAACTGCTTCAATTTAAATTCAGCGAACACCACTATATAAACACGTTAACTGCTGTGCGAAGGTTTTATAACATTAGCTTTTTTCAGCATGAGCATCTTACATTTTAACTGGCCATTGATGAGAATTTACAGATCTATTATGCCCCCCCAGTGTTTTTATTACCCCCAGTTACAAATTATATGTTGTTATATAGCACGTTACCATGTAAGAAAATAGCACGTGCGCCTGGAGGTCATAAAAGACTTATGCTCACTAAGCGCGGGGGGCAAACAGAACAGATCCGAATTTACAATGATTAGAGCAAAAACGATGCAGTAGAGATATCGCTGGCATATAAGTTAATGAAAATTTAGTTAAAAATGTGTCGTGACCAACTTTTGCATCGCGTAATTTTTTCAGTGGCCTCTTAGAAAGCAAAGCAGAAGAAGAAGAAGAGGAATTTATTTTTCTGATACAAAATAATAAAACTAGCAACACAAAGTCTAATATATATTTACAGAGAGGACAGAGAGGACAACAGACGGAACCAATTGGTTCACTTGAAGCTGCCCCAATAAACTTGTATTACAGAAAACGAATAACAGTCAACTAAGTCCATTTAAGTATCCCAATCTCACCAAAGCAAGTGAAAAACAAGAAACAGTAAAAAATAAAAAAAGAGTAAATACAGAATTAAATTGTTTTGCATTTTAGCTACCTGACTGATTTAGAGCATTCTGAGAGGCTTCGAAAATTGTTGCAAGATTAGTTTGAGGAAAGGGGTACGTTACATTGATCAAGAGTAGGTTCTGACACCCAAGTGTCAAGATTCAAAAACCCAAGATCTATGTAACGTGGACAGACTTCCTGCCCCTCCAACGAATAACCCACTCCAATATTGTGACGAGCAATTCTTAGACGTTCGATAGGAGGAAGTCTGACTGCTTTGCTCTATCCACTCTAACTATCCAAACACAAAGTCAGTTAAGTCTATATTGCCTAGAATGTATAGATACTTTATAATAGGAACAATTCTGGGAAAACTGGCATTATCTATCTCAAGAGATATTTCAAGAACACCGTTTTCAATTAGCAAGTTAAACAATTGTGCTCCTCTATAGGCTAAAGAACATTTTTAAACCTGTTTGACCTGGAAGGCAATTTGAAAAGATCTTTTTGAGCACTGCGCGTTAAACGGGGGTCTTCTTTATATTCATAGAGGTCACTCATATATTTCTCGGAATGCAATTTTGCAGCAGAACGAAGAACACATTTCAGTAGTTCTTACATCTCTTATATATACATTTCATAGACGGGAAGATTTTTATTCTCGACAAAAAGATTACCAACATGCTCGTCTTTTTTCATGAAATAGATTGAACCCAAAATTGTCTTTTGAAGAATTAGAACCGGCTTTAATGCATTCAGCGATGTACATCCATAAACTAAAATTCCATACTGAATTATGGGTTTGAGGTTTGTATCATTTTACCTCAGAAAGAAAACTCTAAGATCTGAATGCCTTAATTTGCAAAAAATTCCACAATGAACACTGGTTTTTTTGCGAACAGTTTTGATATGGTAATAAAACTTCCAGTTTTGACACGATCCAGCTCTTTTTAGATAACTAGAATCTGGAGTCAAATTTTTGAAATTAACTTGCACTGTTTTCTCTAAATTGATTGTTAAATTGTTGCGTTTTTTTTCAAATATTTTGCCCCAACATATTAAAAGGGAGATGGGCCAGTAGTCATTACAGCAAGCTTTTCTTCCTCATTTGAAAAGAAGAAAAAATATTGCGATGGACAAGGCAGCAGGCAAAATACCCTAATGGAATGATATATTAACCAGTTTTGTTAGATAGGGAGACTATGTCTTTCCAAGCCTTTATTACTTCGGAACATACGCCGTCTAAACCACAAGAAGTTTTATTTGATAGGTTATCAATGACATCAGATACCTCTTTTTCAATGGTATCTTAGAACCAGATTGAAAAATTAGTTTGCTGACTGAGAACAATGTTATTTAAGGGAAATTGAAAAAATGAATTGACAAGTTTTTCTCCAAAAGAAGAGAAATAAGAGTTCATTTCTTGTGCTATATCAAATGGTTTTGTTAATTTTCCGAATTCTGTTTCAAACATACATATTTGATCTGACCTTTCATTTTTGCGCCGAAGACAATTTGTTATTTTGAAAACTTTCCTCGAGTCTCCCACACAGTTTTCAAATTTTTAAAATAGTAAATGCGCTCGCATTTTTTGATCTGTTTTTCAACTCTGTATCTCAAAAGTTGAAAATTTTCCCGGAAACTGGCGTTATTACGATCTTTGGACCATCGGCCATGTAATTTATTTCTTTTGTTGATTAAATTTTTTAGACTATTGGTCAACCATTTAGGCTTCAGGATTGATTTGTGACAATAACCTTTCACAGGGTTATAATGATCAAAAACCAACTGAAAACACTATTGGAAGGGAATTGAAGCATGTATTCAGTTCATCCTCTAATTCAGTTTTTTGCATTTGATGACTCAATGTAAAACAAAACATATCTGACTTCAATTGATTTTTTGTGAAAAAATTATTTTGAAGACTTAACTCTGTTTTAAAAGTGCTATGTTTGTCAAAATTTTCAAGTTAAACTGTATAGTGATCTGAAACTTTCATCTTTGTGAGTTTTAATCTTGCCGTCCACATATAAAATGGTCGACACAGGAATCCATAGAAGTTGAAATTCGTGTCGGGTCACTATTTAGCAGCTCGAAGTCATAACTATTGATAATATCAAAATAGGCTGATTTTTTATTCTTTTTCTTTAAAATGTTGATATTGAAGCCAACACAAATGATAACGTTGCAGTCTTTTTACTAAAAAGTTTCCAAGGATTCTTCAAGGCGTGCAAGAAACCCATTTTTGTTATTTCTTATTTTACAGAAAATGAATAATAGTCAACTAAGTCCATTTAAGTATCCCAATCTCACCAAAGCAAGTGAAAAAAAAAACAAACAAAAAAAAATAAAAAAAGGAGTAATTACAGAAATAATTTGTTTTGTATATTAGCTACCTGACTGATGTAGAGCATCCTAAGAGGCTTCGAAAAGTGAAGCAATATTAGTTTGAGGAAGGGGGTACGTTACATTGATCAAAGTTAGGTTCTGACACCAAAGTGTCAAGATTCCAAAACCCAAGTTCAATGTAACGTTGACAGACATCCTCCCCCTCCAACGAACAACCCACACCAATTTTGTTGCCAAGAATTCTTAGACGTTCCATAAGAGGAAGTCTGATTGCTATGCTCTAGAAAATACTGCCTAGAAAATATAGAGCCTTTTTAATATGAACAATTCTGGGAAAATTGGCATTATCTATCTCCAGAGATGTTTCAAGAATACCTTTTTCAATCAGCATGTTAAAAAATTTTGCTCCTCTATAGGCTAAAGAAGATTTTTTAAACCTGTTTGAAGGCAGTTTCAAAAATTTTTTTTGAGCACTGCGCGTTAAACGGTTTTTTCTTTATATTCATAGAGGTTGCTCATATACTTCTCAGTATGCAATTTTCCAACAGAACGAAGAACACATTTCAGTAGTTCTTATATCTCTTATATATACATTTCATAGACGGAAAGATTCTAATTCTCGACAAATTGATTACCTACAGGCTCGTTATTTTTTCATGAAAAAAATTGAACCCAAAATTTTCTTTTGGACTATTAGAATAGACTTTAATGCATTCAGTGATGTACATCCATAAACTAAAATTCCATACTGAATTATGGGTTTGAGGTTTGTATCATAATACCTCAGCAAGAAATCTCTAGGAATCAAGTGCCCTCATTTGCACAAAATTCCAAACTGAACACTGAAGCACTGAGATTTTTACGAACAGTTTCGATATAGTAATAAAACTTTAGTTGATTGTCCAAAAATTGTACTTTGGAACATACGCCGTCTAAACCACAAGAAGTTTTATTTGATACGTTATTAGTGACATCAAATCCCTCTTTTTCAATGGTATCTTAGAACCAGTTTGAAAAATTAGTTTGCTGATTGAAAGCACTGCTTTTTAAGGAAAATTGAACACATGAAATTTTTTCCGGAAACTCTTTTAGAAACTTCTTCCGGAAACTGGCGTTATTACGATCTTTGAATCATCGGCCATGTGCTTTATTTCTTTTGTTGGTTAAAATTTTTAGGTTATTGGTCAACCATTTAAGCTTCAGATTTGATTTGTGACAATAAACTTTCATAGGATTATAATAATCAAAAACCAACTGAAAACACTCTTGGAAGGAATTCAAGCATGTATTCATTTCACCCTCTAGTTCAGGGTTTGCATTTGATGACTCAATGTCAAACAAAACATCTCTGACTTCAATTGCAATTTTGTAAACGAAATATTTCGAAAACTTAATTCTGGTTTAAAATTGTTATGTTTGACAAAAATTTCAAGGGAAACTGGATAGTGATCTGATATTTTGTTAACTCTTGGAGGTTTGTAAACAGCCAATGTCAAGTAGTGTTTTTAATTTAATTCCATTTTGATCAGAACTGTTTCATCTAAGTTGCACTGTTCTTCAGCGACTAATTTTACCGCTTCCCGGCATTGATTCTCTTCCACGGTGGGGTCTTGTTTCAGAAACGAACATTATATAGCCTGATAACTTAAAGCATTCTGGTGTCATATTATCTTTAAGCCAGATTTCTGTTAGACAAAGAATATCAGGGAGTCACTCGAGGTAGCCTAGCTGTCACTCCAGTTCATCATAATGTTTTATTAATGATCTAGTATTAAGATGCAAAACTATTAAAGAAAGCTGATCAGTTTTTGTTTTAGGTAAATTTTCATTTAATTGCTAAAACGATTGATTATTCAAGCAGCACTGTACATCCTGTAATTCGTATCCCAGCTCAATATCTCCTTCATACAGTTGACTACTACAATGTACTTTTTTATTGACTTTCCATTTGCAGAACAAATTTCCCTCTCTTGACCATGTCGATTCCGTTCTATTGTCGCTTTTCTTCAAATTGTGGAACCCTAGTCTGGCTCCCGTCAGGTCTTCAACAATCGAAACGTGCATGGTTCCGTCTTTTTCATTCAACATTCGCTTGTTTCTTAAAATTTCGACTTTGCTTACTCTTCTGTTGAAACGAACGATAATGTGTCTTTCCTTCTTGTTAGATGGAAGACAATAAGCAATCGAGATATCTTTTTTATCCAATATTACTCCAATATCGGATGCCAACTCCACAACGTTGCTTATTGTTCTATCCCTAGACTCCCAAATCGTGCGATTATTTGAGTCAAATGTTATTCGTTCTGAAATTCCCATTATTTGCAATTTGTCTCGCCTATTGTAGTTCTCCAGCAATTCTGTTTCTGGTAACATCTTCAATGTCAGCTCATCCTTTTGATACATTATTTGCTCTCGAATGGAATCTGTTGCTGAATTGATTTCTGATTTTACTTCTTTTAATATTTCCTCCTGTGTTCAACTTAAAAGTTTTTCAATCATTTCCTTGATAGCCTGATTTACTGAACACTTAACCTCATCAATAATTTTAATTCATCAATGAAACTTGATATGCCCAGATCACCGTTTATGGGGCTCAATTCAATTCTCGTTCTTTTCTTTTTAGGTTTACCGACTGGTGTTTGCAGCGGTGATTGATCATGGAATCTAAGTTGAGGCATATTCAAGTCTACCGAGTCAACCATGTTTTTGGCAGGGTTATTTGGCATGCCTCGCTGGCTCATATCTTAAACTATTTAATAAGTTTATCACAACAATTAGGCTAAATTAGGCAAAATTTGCAATTCTACTTGTGACTGTTCAAAACTCAAACTTCAATATTCAATTGTCAAATGTCAAAGTTAATGTCTTATTTAAAAGGTGAAAATATCAACATTTGCGTGTCTGAAGTTTTTAGAAAGTACGCTTGAATTGGAACTTTATGGGCCTTAGAATATCTTTAAAGATTTGAACCTTCTTGTTTTTTTGAGTTTACTGAAATTTATCTGGATTTGAAACCGACCATTTTTATAACTACAAGCATCTAGATTTTCTTTATAAAGTTTTACTCTTTCTTTTTTTCTACCGATCTCATGACTTTTAGGTACAAACTGGTAAAAAATATTCAAATTGATATAAATTTTCTCTCTGCTTGGTCCCAAAAGTAGAAGCCTGGTAAAAAAATAGCATTCATATGTTTGTGTTTTTCTGTCTTGGTTCCAAATTTAACTGTCTTGGTTTCAATGTTAAGTTTGAAATATTTTGAAATGATTCATTTTCTTTGAGGCTCCAACAGTTTTTGAAAACTGCCTACAGCGAAGCATAATTTAGTTGCTAGTTATACCAGCATTATTCCATTTTTGTCACTGCTCTACTCGATTTCTACTCTGCGAAAAAAGTTTTAAATCATTGCGATAAGCTTACTCTCATGCTAAAAGTTGATTTTTGTGGTTTGAGTTTTTTCTAGAGATTTAGAAGGAGCACAGTTTGCTTAAAAGCAAACATATCGAATTGCACGTTCCGAAAACTGTCAAGTTTGTAATTGTATTGAAATAATACCGGTTTTTTAGTTGCCCCATATTTGTACACAGGAACTAACATTACGAGTTTTTTTTACGAGATCAATGCATCCAACAGTTTGCTGTTAGCGTTCAACTGATGAGTTTTTGGTGAAGATAATAAGATTGATTAATGAATGATTTTGCTGGCCCTATCAACGGATACTGCTTCCGGGGGATACCAGAGAAAAGTTTTACTGAAGGCGTTGGCCTATTTTTGTTTGTTCTTTCTTCATTATTTATCGATTTTTTTGCAAAATGTGTAGCCACCCACAACTTCTTTCATGTTGACTTCAATGTGGGACCGGTTCCTAATGCATGTTTTTCGAATAAATATAGATATAGTCTGTTCCATAGAGTTTTTTCGATTATGTTTTCACTCATCAATTTTTTCTACATAATACAAAACTGAACTTTCAACCCAAACCTGATAACCTGTGGCTTTTGAAACGTTTGCTTATTTCAACCATATGGGACACGCTATATAAAATTGAAATAATCGAACATTTGAAAAACGCCAAGAACATTCCTTTAAGCATGCAAATGAGCAATGTGGATAGTGTTTTCGAACTATTAGCTTATTTCAACTTGATGGGATAGATATATATTACTGCAAGATTTGCAGTTCTTTGAAAAGAGCACTAGCAGGTTCGCAAAACCATAACAAGAAAATCATTCACACGAATAGAGGGTTTAAAAGAAGTAAAGGTTTATGTTTCGCACCAACTCGGGCTCGAAACCATGCCCCTCGTTTTACAGCCATAAGTCTCAACACCTAGGCTATCTATGGGCATTTCACTTGACTTTTGCTCCTAATAATTTCTGGACAAGTTTGTTTCTGTCTTGCTTGTTTTTGCTATACCGCAAGCTTAATGAGCGCAAAAATGTGCATATCAGGAGCTTAAAAATGATGGCAAATCGCATCTCAAAACGCATTCATTACGCTAGGTTGCATGATTAAGGACCCCTAAAACATATTACGATGGGAGCGCTGTTGACCATTGTGCTAAGTTGCAGTTGCTTTTTACTATAAAAGAGGAAAATTAGACGATTCAACAAACTGCGTAAAATTTAGTTTCATAGCAATTTTACGGATAATGGTAATAGACAAATCGCTTATCTTATAAAAAAAATTTCAGGTTGAGAGAGTCTGAGATTACGCAAACATCAAAAAGAAAAGCGTGAAAAACTTAGTTCAAAGCTAAGAGTGTTCTAAATTGGCTCAGAATCTGTAAAGCTAAACTTTGGAAAAAATCACACGTTTACAATTTATATCTCGAACTTCGCTTGGGAGCGAAAAACACGTAGTAACCAGGTCAGTTAATCTTCCCGCGGGGCAACCATACTTTCAGGGCGCCACAGCCTCGTAGTAACTGCACCTGTCTATCAGTCTTTTGTCCCAGTTTCGATATTCACCCATCTGTTTCTGGCCTTTTAGGTCATTGACCTCTCTCGATATGTTCACTTAACCATTCTGCTTAATGAAGCTCTTATACATGCGCTTCGAGAGACCCCTTAAACATGCAAAAATTTTGTCCTAATTTAGAGTCCTAACATTTTCTATCCCCCAAACACCCACAGGAAAAAGAAACGACTCGCGTCGCGAGAATTGCTCTCCAAAAACAGGCGGCATGGTGTTTATTGGAAATTTTAATGTCTACAAAAAGAAGGTACCCCACACGGGTTCAAACACTCAACCCTCTGAATAGCAGTCCTCCATCTCATCAACGACACTATAGCTATTACAAACAACCCCTTCTAACAATCGCTTTTATTTTTACCAATAAACCCATTTCAGATTGAGAGCATTTGAAATCCCGCCAGAAACAAAACGTAAAATCAAGACATAAAGCGTGAAAAAATTAGTGGGAAGCTAGGTGTCTTCTAGAATATCGCAGAATCTGTAAAGCTAAAACTTTGCTGAAAAACACCCGTTTACAATGAACACATCAAACTTCGTTTGGGAGCCATTAAAAAACACGCAGTACCCAGGGCACTAAATCCTTCCTCTGGGCAAGCATACTTTCAAGCGCTCACGGCCTCGTGGTGATTGCATGTGATAACAGTCTTTTGTCCCGGGTTCGGTTCTCATACATCTACTTTGAGCCTTTTGGGTCACTGACCACTCTCGATTTGTTCGCTTAACCATGCTGCTCAATGCGGCTCTTAAGCATGCGCATCAAGAGGCCCCTCAAACATGCAAACATTTTGTCATATTTCGGAGCTCACGCGTTTAATATATAGGATTCGTTTCTACGACGTTTCTCTTTAAGTTGCAATTACTCCGCTGTTGAATCGATCACTTTTGCATCATCTGTGTTTATACTGTTTTTCTTATAACTATTGGAAGAATTAGCTCTTGTTGCTTTCTATTAAGCACCCTTGAGTTTTTATCAGCTTCAATTTTACTGAACGATACAAAAAATTCTGTAATAATCTTGAACTTTGTGGTTCTTCAGTAGTTGAAAGTATTATAAATAATACAGTTTTCTAACACTTGTAAAATTAAAACTGTCACATTTTTGAAAACTTAACAATTTATTAATTTCTAACTAAATTGAGAAAGGTTACAGATTACATTAAATTTTCCATCGAAAAAACGCGTTAATTTAGAAGTAGCTCCTATTGACAGTGTGCATATCAAATATGCAAGAATGCCTGGATGATACAGCGAATCCAGATGAGACATCCGCAAATACAACGCCCGCTAAAGCGAGCCAATCTGCGTCTACTTCAGAAAAGGAGGCCACGACAGAAGTGCCTCCACCAATTGAGAGTGGGAGTAATGGATTTACGAGGAAACTTGTTATAATTTTGATAGTAATGGCGTCTATTCTCATTCTATTTCTAACCTTTGTTGCTTATTATTGTACCCGAAACTATCGCACTAATACTTACTAATTTACTTATTAATTAAGATTATGGTCTTCTCTTTTTGATAGCTTCCTGGCGATTGCATAAGAGAGCTCCTCAGCCATCAAATATGGACAGCTCAATTCAAAAAAGTGGCACGCTGTAAGAGCTAGTTACAGGTCGTAAACTTTAGATGAAGTTTCTATCCTTCGAACTGTTCCTACAATTTTTTTTAACAAAAGGGGTGGCTTGGCATTGCGTAGAGAATGTTCCAGCATTGGTAGATATACAACCATATAGACGCAAAGCTCCGGAATGAAATTTATTATTGCGTTGATTACTAACACCTGTTGCACACGATTCGGCGATACCGGCTCTTGTATCTTGTACCCAACGATTTCACCATAACAACCATTAAATTTCTAAATAGTCAATTTAACAAACAACTGCTAAGCGGTTATCAAAACTATACAAATAAGGCACAAAGAGTAGAGGAAGATATCATTATTACATAGGAAAGATACAATTTCAATCAAAACCAGAATTGGAATTGACAAAATTTATAGATCAAATTTAGTCAGTTAAATTTCTGTTCGTAATAACGTCTTCAGTATTCACTGATTGGATCTACAGACCGACGCGGATCAATATCGTAGCTCTTGCGGTTCAAGTTTGCTTCCTGTGGAAGATGTTGGTCAACTAGAACTTCACCAGTTGCGCTTTTGATTCTGACTCTGCCCGAGGCATAGCGGGTTTCCTGTCTGCCATCTGGGTACTGGATTTTACACGTTCCGTCAGGGTACTCACGCTTCTGAAAATAACTACGTCATGTTTCAATAAATTTAAGGTTTTTATAATTCGGGTCAAGCGAGGACACCAAAGAGTGAACATAGCCGGCAGATTGCCGGAATAGCTGCGAAAGAATAGACCTGCGTGCCATATAATAGAGACAGAAACAGATCTAAATTGAAAAAAACTAGGCTAAAAACATTCAGCGATAAATTAATATAGCTTGTTAAACTTCATTCCACAGAAGCCTCTTAATAGGGACCTTTACTGCACAAATGAGTCCCTTTGACCTAAAACAAATTAAAATTAAACTTAATTTTTAAAGTCCAAAAGTCATTTTATTGAGTGAGGTAAGTCACTTGTGGTGATCAAAATCTAATCACGCAAAATTTTGGTAGAGAGAGTGAGAAATGACGTCACTCGCGCAAACGCCGTTAGTGAGAGGAAGAAGTCATTCAGAAAATTTGACTTTTTCAGCTTTGATGTGTGAACAAATGTGAAACGAAAAAAGAACGTCAGACGACGAAACAAAAAAACATAGCAGGACAAGTCCTGACGTACAATTCAAAGAAATTTCATTGACTAAACAGACAACTAGACCTAGAGCGGACTATGAATGGATTGGGAAAACCATTTAGAAAAAAAATCCGATCCAAAAAATCGAAAAAACAGTAAAAATCAAAGTGAAATTGCCGCATGTGAACAAAAAACCACTAGCGAGAAAGCTAATTTTTGTTCAAAACACCGTTTTCTCACTCTACATTAAATTTAGAGCGAAAAAATTTCACGCCGCAAAACCACTCGCTTTTGCGCTCCACTTCCTGTTTCGGTGTGACCAAAATCACTACTCCAATTTGACTTCAAAAATCATGAAAATGTGTGAACAGATCTTAAAAAAGACAGCGCCCCAATACAATTTAAATTCTTTGAATTAACCAAGAGCACCGCTATAGCTACGCTCAGCTTACAGCTTCGCAGCTATAAAAACATGATAGATATTGATAAGAGTTAGTTCCTACATTAGTTCCTACTTTTAAACATAAACCGACTAATGTCAGAAGAATTGCTCTCGAACGACAGGCGGGTAGAAAACATTTGAAGTCAAAGAAAGGAAAAGCGCAACATTACACTGCAGAGGTATACCCCAAAATTACCGCCTTGGTAAAATTGCCTCGAAAATTGATACATACAATGAACGAGATTAGGAAAAGGGGTTCCGCCAATTTTGCGATAAAAAGAACATTCGGATCGAAAAGTAGGTTACATGTCTTGTAGCACGTTTCCGCTCAATTTAGGTATCCAATATTTGCGCGCATTTTGAGCATGCAAAAAGCACTTTAATAAAGATTTAATTGAAGCTTTCAAAGCTTTAAAGTGCTTTAAATACATGCCATCACAAAAACTGATTTTTTCCGAAAAATTCCTCGCACATTAAAGGCTTTGTATATCAATGTGGGACTGGCCGATTTTAATAAGTAGTAATAAATGGTACTAAGTAGTAATTAAGTACTATAAGTAGTAATAAAATACTACAAGTAGTAATAAGTTAGGCTTAATTAAATAAGCAGTAATTAAGTTAGGTTTAATTGCGGATTATATGCGAAATTGAGCTACGTTGCGTGCGGAACAGCGATACATAAATGGAGCAGATGCGTGATATAAGACGCGCAAAAAATAGGTTATAAAGTTTGTACTTGTATTTCGCGGCTAACATTAGGACACCTGCGAACACGGGGGGTTGCTAATTTCGCTTCCATTTTGCCGGTTTCTGTTAAAGTAGCTATTTTCCGCAATATTTTTATTTTCCGCAATAATGCATTTTCGATGTATTAACATAGTAAAAACGAACACGAGATACACGCATCGGGCATATATGCCCGTGACGATTTGGGTATACCTCTGCGGTGTAATGAAAATGGTCAAGCGAAAAATTTGCATTAAAAAAAGACTAACACGTTTGCAATAATTGCTATGAACTTCGGTCAAGAGCAATTAAAAAGAGGTGATACCTTGAACTGTTCAGTGTGTATTTCCTTCTGGCCATTTGGGTAGAATATGGTCTTGGTATTTGAGTGCGAGTCTAGTCTCAACACAGTCCCGTCACTCAAAGTAGTCTCCTCCTGTCCATCAGGGTAGCACAGCTTCACACTCTTGTCAGGGAAGAAAATCTCCTTCGTACCGTCTTTTAAATGCTTCTCCATCTGACCACTAAATGAGATAGCATTATTTGAAACGAGACTCAATTTTCAGACGACTTCGAGGTAAATTCTGCTGTTTTAGAACAACACTGACGAAAACATAACGAATAACGTCGGACGAATTGATCTCAAACGACTATCGAGGGGTAGCTTTCGTAGTGGTTAGCGTAAGCTTAGGAAGCCTATCTCTGCTGAGGGAGCGGCTTGAACGTGGGGGGTGAAGGAGGGAAAATGACCATGGCGGCAGATGTGGGGTGGAGGATCCAGTACATCACAGTACGGTGGTACAGGG
Source organism: Convolutriloba macropyga (assembly GCF_964194025.1). Lineage (NCBI taxonomy): Eukaryota > Metazoa > Xenacoelomorpha > Acoela > Convolutidae > Convolutriloba > Convolutriloba macropyga. The sequence continues at coordinate 74,096,964 of NC_134472.1, read as the reverse complement.
TGCGGAGTGCGATGGGAGAGGGGGGGGGGGGGGGGGGGGAGGTTGTGGCAGGCGGAGTGGATATATGTGATTAACATCATCACTTTAGGTGAATCTCATATATTTAGAGACGAAGAAGGCTATGAACAAAACGCTTATTTCCTTGTGCTGTTTTAAATGTGTCCTACACTAACTGTACATCAAACATTTACACTAATTATAAAATAGAAGACAACCAGAGATTCCCTTCACCCAAGACCAGGAAGAGATCAACGCTAACCGTCGCTGACATTATTAACTTTCTGGAACGTGATACAAAACAACACGTACTTTGCAATTGGGGAGTTATAATAAGTCGACTCAGCTATCACTATTTCAGCTATTAAACAATTGAAATAAGAACTATTTAATCTCATCGTTACTTGTAAAATATTTGCGGGTTTTGAAATTTTGAGAACAATAGAAACTTAACATGATTAACTCCGGACGAATTGCTCTCAAACGACAGCTCACTTAAGCACAGTGAGGGTAATCTCAAAAGGCAAGATAAAAGCGCACGGGGGAGGTACAGAGTTTGGAGGTGAAGGCGAGTGAAAACAACGGGGGGATTGCCTTTCAAAACATGAATCTTTGCCTCTTCAACTGCTCCTCAGCAGTTCAGTACACCCACAAACGGAAAAGATCCAAAATTTCTTCAAATTTTGTTCGAGAGCAATTAGAAAAAGCGCCATCCATCTTCAAAATTCTCCGTACAACTTGGACACTTTCTAAAAGCTTAAAATTATAATCTTGCAAAGCATGCTTGCAGTACCGCATATGCGAGAACGCATGCACATCGAATGAAGTTCACAAATTTCATGCTTCTCAGAGCTCACAGTGGTATGATTACTCATGATACGTACCAGAATTACGATCCACACTTCACACTATCCAAAGAAAGCACAAACAAAACTCAGCATAAACATACTGCAAAACTGAAGTTATTTAACATAGCCGGCAGATTACCGAAATAGCTGCGAAAGAATAGACTTGCGTGCAATATGATAGAGATAGCAACAGATACAGATATAAGTTGAAAAAGTTATCGACGCCGCTCAAAAAACTATGTAAAAAAATTAAACGATAAATTAAAAGCTTGTTAAATTGCGCAGAAGTTTTTTCATTAGGGACCCTTATTACACATATGAGTTCCTTTGACCTTAAACTAATTCAAAATAAACTTAAATTTTAAAGTGCAAAAGTCATTTAATTGAGTCAGGTAAGTCACATGATCAAAATCTAATCACGCAAAAAATTTTTGCGAGAGAGTGAGAAATGACGTCACGCGCCCAAAAGCAGTTAGTGAGAGGAAGAAGTCATTCAAAAAATTTGACTTCAGCTTTGAGGTGTGAACAAATGTAATACGAAAAAAGAGCGTCAGACGACGAAAGAAAAAACATAGCCGGAGGAATTCCGGAAGCGACTCGAAGCGTAAAACTTCACAAAAAACCGTATAGTAATTGCAGCAAAAGCCATTAACTTTTGTATTAAACCATTAACTCACTACCGCCCCAGGTCTGATCTAAAAATTGGTGAAATTTAAACCACTGTCACCAAGAAAATCGAAACTCAGCAAAATTTTATATTATTGAAAACGTCTGGTAACGTTAAAAAGTGCGAAATAATTAGGATGCTTAAAATACTTATAGGTTGAAAAATGGGTGGCTATCAACTGCCTTCAAATAATTCATGATTTTAATTTCAAAAGGATCGCAAAAGCAAACCGCAGATAAATCTAAGAAACTAAATTAAATTTTTCAAAAAAGATTGCTCAAATTCAAGAATCAGAATACCACTACAATTAGATTTCGAATCATATCAGTTCAGACAAACACAACACATACTTCTTCTTTGTTGTATATATTTAGACATGATTTCATACTAACTAAAAAATTAAATTAATCAAAGAAAAGACATAAGCAAAAAAATTCAAAGGCAAAAAATTGTTTAAAAGCAATACCAAGGCCGGGAAAAAATTGCAAAAAATATTAATAACTGAAAACTTTGCCAAACGCTTTCTAACAAACTCTCAGCACTCTGAGAACAAGCGTTAAGTTAAATGAATTCAATTGCAAACCAAAGAAATGACGAAAATCTATGAAAAAGCTGAAATCATTCAATTTTATAACAACTGAAAAATCAATATAACGAATAAAAATGTAGGTGACAGAAAAAGCTAGAATGATACAAACTATATTGTAAGAATACGGACACAGTGTAAGGAACACCGTAACAAAAAGGCATTTTCGATTTTTGAAAGGTAAAATCAAATTAACAAAAATCAGGAAGAACGAATACAATTCAATGTTCAGCATTCAAGACATTGAAAAGACGACGAGCTATCCGATACAAAGATCCATCCTCCTGAGCAAAAAAAGTAGAATTCAAAAATAAGAAACATTGAAACATTCTGCAAAAAAATGGTCAAAAAATATTTGAGACCGCATTTATGAAAAAATTTTTTTTACTGTTTTTACAAAAACTTAACGACAAAAGTTGTCGATTTTGAAACGAAATTTAAACGAAATTAAAGTCCCTCTTGTTGCACAAAAAGCCTATTTCTAGTAAGAAAAACCAAAAATCGAACAAAAAATTGAGAAAAACTAAAAAAAATTACCACGGATTAGCATATGGACAATTGTTTAAAACAAAATTACATAGAGGTAGCAAGAGGCGTTGAGTATATGAAATATCAAAGTGAAGTTGCCATATTAATTGATTTTTGACAAAAAGATGGCTGAAAGTCCAAACATACCCGGTAGATTGTCGGAAAGTAGCTGCCGTTGATTCCCATAACTCTATTGGGATTGAAAGAAAAGAAAATATCAACAAAAAATGATTTCTGTATAGAAACATTTTTAAGTGCGATTTATTTTGATGTCATTTCGTAATTGAACATACTCCTGTCTCTCAGTGAGAGGCCACAGGGTCTAGTATCAATACCAATAAGCATTATATATATAGTAACTAAAACTTATGAGAACAAAGTTCAAGTACCGGGCATCTAAAAATGGGCTTTATGGGGTTTATCCCGTTTCTATTTCTGACTTTGCCATTTTTTATACCGACTCTCTTCATTTTGAACTGCTTTGCTGAGCAGCTGCTGTTTAAAAGGACTTTGAGCAGAATGACAGAAGAGTGAAACTAGCCTAGAGAAGTCAAAAAGATTTCACGCAAAATGTCGAAAAAGCGGCAAAATGGGTAAAGCGAAAAAAAGTTCGACAAAGGGAAAAAAATTAGGAGCGCTATAATAGCCGGCTGAGATGAGGGCGGCTATGAAAAATAAAGAAATTAAAAGAAAAAGCCAAAAATGAACTAAAATCAAGAATTATGTGCCAATTTTGAACATGAAAAGCATTTTCAGGCTCTGCAAAACACTGGTATCAATTTCCGAGGTTTACATGTTACAATAGCATCGAAAAAAACATTTCTACAAAAAACCAAATTACAAGCAAATAAACTGGGCCACTTAGACGAAAAAACGGGTAAACATAGCCGACAGATTGCCGGAAAATAGCCGCGATAGACGCTTGTGGCATTACATGAATTGAAACAACTAGAAACAAAATAGACAGATCGACCACCAGTCCTCTAATAGACCACTAGACTTTTTGGATTAGCGTCGGACTGTCATTTTTATGAGACACATAAGCTCTATGAGGAGAAAGCTCTAATAAGGCTTTTCAAAATTAGGATCTTTTCCGTCTGTGCCCCCTCAGCTTAGTGGGCGCATATTATGTTCACCCCTCAGATGCAAGTGCAAAATTTGGGGGGGCACAAACAGAAAAGATCCCAAAATTAATATTTGAAATCAAAAACTCAAAGACTCTAATATTCAAGAATTAGGGCATATGTTTGGCACTACTTAGATGCACACTATTGACCTTTAATAAGTAAATGCTCATAAAATTTAAAGTTTCATAAGTGAGCTCAGAAGTCATTTTTTTTGAGTGAGGTAAGTCATTGAAAATGTCAATTCCAAGAAGTCACGGTAAGACGAAACAAAAATCTGTTAGACGAAGTAAAAAAAATAGCCGGACAAGTCCTAAAATACAATTCAAAGAAATGAATGAAAAACTTAAAATTACTCTACTCGATCAGCAGATCAATTGAATAAAACCAGCCAAAACAAAAACAAAATCATCAAAAATTGAGAAACAAACAAACAAACTAAACAAAAAGATACTCATTATTAAAACTCTTGAAGCTTTTTTTCTCTTAGGCAAAAGTTCATCCCTTTAAAAATACATGTTTCAAAAAAATGTTCAAGACCAATTTTTGTTTTTATATCGTTTCAGTATTATATCTGCATGACCTGAAAAAATTCATTGGCCCTTGAAGATCGATAACTCAAAAATGACCGAAAAGATAAAAAATGAAATCAATTGCAAAAATTAATAAAATTTTGCTAAGAATTATGATATAAATATCTTCAGAACCATCTATGTGTCTCTAGAGGCTATCCATTAACACAATTCCAAGCATTAAAAAATTAATTGGCTTAAAGATTGATAGGCAAAAACTTTTAGAAAAAATCTCAAATTTCAAAAATTAGAAATTCGTTCTGTTAAAATGTTCAAAACCGTTCAATTGCCCCCTAGCAGCTATCTAATAACATATTATCAAACCCTGGATGAGGTTAGCTGACTACGGAGGCAAGAAAAACTGAATATAAGACAAATGTTTTGAAAAAACTTAAAAATCGCAAATTTTATCAAAAAATTTCCAAAAATTCGAAAAGCTAGTGTTGATAACAAATCCATTGAAACAAACAACCAAGCAGTAAACTTTTTATCAGACCGTGGAATAGGTTTTCTGGCACTTGAGAATGGACAAATATCAAAAATTGACAAAAACTTTAGGAAACCTTGAAAAAATTGCAAACTTTATAAAAAAAATGCCAAATTTTGAGACATTAAAACGTTGAAAACCAATCTATTATTACTAGAAACCATGCAGTGCTCTATTATCAAACCATAAAGGACATTTCCTGTACCCTGAAGCTGGAAAAACTCAAAAAATGACAAAAATTTTCAAAAAAACTTTAAAAAAATAGCAAAAATTAGTATCATTTTGCATGTTTGTATTTGTAGTACCAAAATATATAGCTCATAAAATGGTCATAACAATTTATTTTGTCTCGCAAAAGGCCTTCATCATTTTTCAAAAACTTCAACCTAAGACTATAACAAAAAAATCACAAAAAACATGAAAAAATTGCAACATTTTGAGCGCAAAAACTCCTAAAAATGACCTTTTAACATTTAATTAAGGCCATCCCAGCAGCCGCACCATTCTAAGCACTTGAAAGACGACTGAAGCTCTCTTTGTGCCTCTAAGGAAACTTAATGCCCGCTGGGCTTTACCTGTTTGTCCATTGAAAAATGTGTGAACACATCTTAAAAAAACAGCGCCCCAATGCAATTCAAATTCTTTGAATTGTAAAAAAAAAATTAGGAGCGCTATAATAGCCGCCTAGAATTGAGGAAGCGGCTATTAAAAACGGTTATCTAGAATGGCCATTCAGTCAAAAACAACTTTTCAAAGTCAAAAAGTCATTCACTAAACGCACCGCATGATCAGAAAACTTCTCTCGCTTTGAAAAAATTAGTTCACACTGCAATTTTACTCGCTTTCGCTTTTAGGTCAAAACATTGTCTGAACGAATAGTACTTCGGGTAAAAAAACAAAAACCTTAAAAAAACCAATACTCCTCTTCGAGTCGTAAAAAACCAAGAGCACCAAGAGCTTCGCAGCTATAAAACATACCCGGCAGATTGCCGGAAAATAGCGGCCGTTGATTCCAATAAGCATGATTGGGATTGAACGAATAGAATATACTGAAAAAAAAAATTTTTGTACAAAAATATTTTTTAAGTCTGATTTATTTTGATGGCATTTCGTAGTTGAACATACTTCTGTTTCTTAGAGAGAGGCTACAGGGGCTACTATCAACACCAATAAGCATTAGAGGTGGTAACTAAGACTTATAGGAACGACGTTCAAATAGCGGGCATCTAAAATTGGGCTTTATGGGTTTATCCCGTTTCTATTTCTGACCTCAATTTTTTATACCGACTCTGTTCATTTTGAATTGCTTTGCTTAGCAACTACTGATGTTCAAAATCACTTTTAGCAGAATGAGAGAAGAGAGAAACTAGCCCAGAGAAGTCAAAAAGACTTCACGCAAAATGTCGAAAAAGCGGCAAAATGGTAAAGCGAAAAAAAGTTTGACGAAGTAAAAAAACATAGCAAGACAAGTCCTGACGTACAATTCAAAGAATTTTCATTGACTTAACAAACAACTAGACCTAGAACGGACAATGAGTGAATTGGGAAAACCGTTTCTAAAAATATCAGATGAAAAAAACTAAAAAAAAAAACAGAAAATCAGTGTCAAAATGCTGCTAGGGAGAAGAAAAAACCACTAGTGAGATATGTAATTTTGCTTCTAATAAAAAACTAGGTCCAGAATGAGCTGTGAATGGATTGGGAAAACTATTTAGAAAAAAATCCGACCCAAAAAATCGGAAAACTAGTAAAAATCAGTGCGAAATTGCCGCATGTGAACATAAAACAACTACCGAGAAACCGAATTTTTGTTCAAACACCGTTTTCTCACTCTACTTTAAAATTAGAGCGAAAAAAATTCACGCCGCAAAACCACTCGCTTTTTCGCTTCATTTCCTGTTTCGGCGTGACCAAAATCACTACTCCAATTTGACTTCAAAAATTATGAAAATGTGTGAACAGATCTTAAAAAAAACATAGCAGGACAAGTCCTGACGTACAATTCAAAGAATTTTCATTGACTAAACAGAAAAACTAGACTTAGAATGGACTATGAGTGAATTGAGAAAACCATTTTTTAAAAAATCAGATCAAAAAATACGAATAAAAACAGAAAATCAATGTCAAAATGCCGCATGTGAACAAAAAAACCACTAGCGAGAAATTAAAATTTAATTCAGACAAAAAAATTAGGCCTAGAATTAGCTGTGAATGGATTGGGAAAACCAGTTAGAAAAAATCCGATCCAAAAAATTGAAAAAAAAACAGTAAAAATCAGAGTGAAATTGCCGCATGTGAACAAAAAATCACTACCGAGAAACCGAATTTTTGTTCAAACACCGTTTTCTCAATCTACATTAAATTTAGAGCGAAAAAAAATCACGCCGCAAAACCACTCGCTTTTTCGCTCCATTTCCTGTTTCGGCGTGACCAAAATCACTACCACAATTTGACTTCAAAAATCATGAAAATGTGTGAACAGATCTTAAAAAAAAAGACAGCGCCCCAATACAATTCAAATTCTTTGAATTGTAAAAAGACAGCGCCCCAATACAATTCAAATTCTTTGAATTGTAAAAATACGAGCGCAATAATAGCCGGCTGAGAACATGAGGGCGGCTATTAAAAATATTAGACTCAGTCAAACAAGCACAACCTGTACAACAGAGAGTAAAAAATACCAACTTACCATTCAAATTGGAGCACTTCCAGACCATCTGGGTATTTGGTTTGCGTGGTCTTCGTGGCTGCATAGTAATACAACTGAAACAGAATTAAACTCTACAAAAGCAGTTTCCACATTATTTCACTCTTAATTCTCGCCGCGTGGACGGTACGAGAAACTCAAATTTAAAGAACTTCTCAGGATCTTAGCAAGGTTCGTGATTACAAAACGTCAAGGTAAGTCAAACTGAGAAAACCTTTACACCACTTTCGAGATCAAAGGTCGTTGAAAAGATTTGAAAGGATTCTTGTAATATACTAAGATCTTGCTGAGATATTTCAAATTTTTGACCATTAAAAACATTGGAAATCTTGGTTGTCTTGAAATGGTTCATCAAATTTTTCTCTGACTGATTAAAGCGAAAAATTATGGAACTTGATTTCGGTTGTTTGAGTTGAAAACTCAAATACTTGTAATACAATGACATTTAAGAATATCTTACTACAGATCCATCCTGACACGTTTTCTTGTAGTCACCGTTGAAGAAGAAAATGGTGACACTCTTCTGGTCAGCCGAGATCTCTTTACGAGTGCCATTATTGAACACATACTCAGTCCTTCCGTCCGCCAACTTGTTCTCAATCTAGTCAACACCAAGATTAAGAATCGAAAACAATTGACCACTATTATATACACAACTTTTAGGGAACACCCCCCCCCCCCCTCCCCTTGTACAAGGCTCACGGAAAAGCTTTAAACATGACTGAAATAAAATCGTTGGCCATTAAATTGCAATTGTGTGAAAAATTTACTCAACTCTGCAAAAACGAAATTCCTCTAACTCACCACATCATAGGAGTTCGTCCCTTCGTTGTTTGAGGTATCTTCTGGTATTGCATGGAGTGAAGTTTTAACAAACATTTCAGGCTGCAATCTTTGTTCACATGTCTCATTGTTTTGCAAACTACCTTGGGCTACCATTTTAGACGGCCGAGATTCAGAATGCGAACAATCTGACCATGAATTCTGATCAAAAGAAACTGAAGCCGTCTTTCGAACACTTGAAGTCTTTAGAGCGCTTCCAGTTTTCGATGCACTACTGCTTGATACATTTGATGACTTCGGAATGTTGAGGTGCTGAATATCGTTCTGAGATTTAGGAGCATCTTTTCGTGGTTTACTGTTGCCTAAAGAAGTCCCGGGAATTGTATGTGAGAGCTGATGTGAGGATATTTTCTTGCTGATTAAATCGAGAGCCGATGCAGGTTTCTGCAACAAAAAATCAATTAAAGCAAAATTCTAAAAACACGATTGAATATAATGAGACCACCCAGATGTCGATTTATGTTTACGGAATAAAACTATAGAGAAAGTAATTAAACACAAGGCTAGCTAATCACCAGAAAATGGGTACGATATCTTCACTGACCTTTAGTCTCATCAAAACACCAATTAAAATACAATCGACTAGCGTCGGAGAACTGCTCTCAAACTAGTGGCGAGAATGCTTAATCTTGATTGAGTGGTGGGGCTGTGAGCGGGGGGGGGGGGGAGGTATGTGGGTCTCAAATGGGTCAAACGAACGTGTGCTGTTTATGTGTTGAATGAGGTGGAGGGGGTTGAGGATAGAGGACGGGGAGTAGAGGGGGGAAGGTCAAAATCTAAGAACCACCCTTCACACCATTTCAGTTTCGGTGAATTGCATACTTAGACACTAGTAAGGCATAAGGTTACGAGAGCAATGCACAGCGACTTAATAACCTCCGGGCTTCACCTGTTGATCCCGCTTTTTAGGACAAAGAGTCAAATTAGACAAAGAAAAAACCTTTGACGTCGCAAAATAACCTTTTAGGCGCTAAATAACTTTCAGTTAGATTGATACATTCTAATTTGACCTAAACTACTCAATTTACAGTCATTTGAGTCATTTTCAGAGTATGTCATGTGTATCCAAAAATTATTCACATGCATGAGTAAAACACAAGTTAACGAGAAGTTCAAAAACCAAGAGAACTCAAATGATAACTTCGCTCGGCTATCGCTATCGCAAATATTAAAAACATTTCTCGACCAACATCATCAACAACTTCTTTTCTAATGAAACACAAAGCTGTCTTTTCCTGATAACCTAATGCACTTCAACCTAATAACTTGGCTTAATAATTTTATCCCACTCCACTAGAACCATGAACAGTAGCAAACCTTAATAAAATTCTGGTTAATGTCTTAAACTCACCTATCTTTAGTCTTGAAGATTACCTTGAGAGTAAGACTAGGAAAGCCACGCATAGTGAAGTCATGCGTTTGACAGCACAAAATGGCACAAAGGGAGAAAAGAAGACAAAAAGACAAAAACACTACATCACAAATTCTGCATTTAAACTTGCAGGAGTATAGGTGTCGAATCCCAAGAAACCTGAATTAGCTAAGAGCCGCTTCAGAAAAATTTTTTTTCAAAAAACTCAACTACGATCGAAAATTAGCCATCGGATTCCAAATAGGCTCCAAAATGAGCGAGCTTTAAAACAACTTAAATCCTGAAGCCGCCGTTTCATTAGAGACAAACACTATCTGCAGACTGAACTTTTGATTAAGAGCTATCTCAAAAAATTCTGATTTACATAGCCGACAGATTGCCGGAATAGCTGCGAAATAGACTTTCGTGCCGTCAAAAAATGGTAGAAACAGAAACAAAAGTGAGTCGAAAAAAATTTATCGCCGCCTCCTAAACGACTTACGAATTTGTGGAAAACGATTGGCCAAAGGTGAGGTTCGAACCCCGGTCTCCTGCGTACTTACCGCTAACACTAGCCAGGCGGCTATCAAGACCTTATAATTGTTTCTCTTCCAGCTAATTTTAGCAGCAGACAAAAGTTCTAAATCAGCGCAATTTCGGTCACGCAAAAATCAAGAAATTAAACGTGAAAAAATCACCGGAAAAGTCAAGCGAAAGAATGTTCTGCAAGAAAAGTAAAAGAAAAAAAAAGAGCGTCAGCTGACGAAAACAAAAAACATAAGACAAGTCCTGAATCAATCCAAGTAATTGATTGAAAAACTAAAAATTACTATACCTGACCGGCAGACCAATTAAACGATGCTAGCCAAACAGTCTCACAAAATTATATAAAACAAAATATTCACATTACAAAAATGCTTGAAGCAAAAACCCTGGAAGCCAAAATTTTATTGCTTTTAAAATCCATTAACGAGAGCACAGGTTTTGGCCTCTAAACCGTTCAGTAACATGGCTGCTATCCTTTAAACGTTTCATTGGCCTCCGTAGTTAAAAAAAACTCGCAAACAAAAAATTGAAGTTCTGAGAAATTAGAAATTTAATTTTAAAAATGGCTATAAATCGTGATGTTTACAACCTCGAAGCATAAAAATTTTTCTCTAGAAACTAAAGAGTAACTCTTCTGCAAGCCCTAAAGAGAGGGTTTTTTGGCCTTTACAGATCGAAAACTGAATTGAATTGCCAATTGTTTAAAGTTGCTCAAAGCGATTATCTAATTATCTTCACAACCATTTCAATGTCTCACGAGTCTGTCCAGTAACTCATCTTCAGGTCATAAAAAATTTCACTGAGCTTAAAATAACAAAAAACTCTTAAGACACATCTTATAAAAGCCATAATAGGACAGGTCCTGAATTACAATCTAAAGGAATGATTGAAGAACTAAAAATAACTCCCTGACCGGCTGACATATTGAACAGTGCCAACCGAAACATATTCTAGCAAATTTACGTAAAACAGAAATTATTGACATCTGCTAAAATTCTTGAAGTTAAAATTCTGAAGACCAAAATTCATTGATTTAAATAAACCCTAAACCCGAGCAAACGTGTTAAAAAACCACGTTTGGCCTCTTAACTATTCAGTGACATGGTTTGATTGCTTAAAATGTTTCATTGGCCTTTAAAATTTAAAAAACTGGAAACTTAAAACCCTTGAAAGAAAGAACACTTATTATTAAAAAGTCGATATAATTTCTGATCTTACAACTTCCAAACAATTTTTTGTTCACTATAAACAATCGAATAATGCTTCTTCAAGCCGTAAAAAAGTTTCATTCGCTTCTAGAGATCGAGAAATCGATCAATTTGGAAAAATGTACTTTTTCGAAATTTGAAATTTTTGATGTCATTATCTTCAAAAACATTTCAATTTCTCTCGAGTCTGTCTAGTAAACTATATTCAAGAGATAAAAAGTTTCACTGAGCTTAAGAGATCAATAGACAAAAACAAAAAACCAAAAATTTAGAAAAACTCAAAACAGCAATTTTTTTAACAAGTGGCTGAAATTCGCGATACAAATATCTGCAAAACCAAAACCACCAATTAACCCATTTCGAAGCCCTAAAAAGTTTCAATAGTCTCTTTAGGACAAAACATGATGGATTGAAAAAATGGAAATTGCAAACTAATAAGTTGCTAAAATTTCTGAAACTATTATCTTCTTAATCAATTAGTCGCCTCTACTGACTATCGAGTTACCCATTTGACTGTCATAAAGCCCGTATTCGACCCCTAAACAGAAAAACTTGAAAGAAACTTTACAAACATTGAACATTACGAAATTTACTATAACACCTCATTATCCTTTAAATGTTTTTTCAACTATTCAGTAAACCATAGCCAAGTCAAAAAAAGGTTTCAAAGACCCAAAAGACAATGTCAAAAACTGTCAATTAAAAAATTCAAAAATCACCATCAATTTGTGTGTTTAAGTTTGTATTACCAAAGCGCATAGCACAATAAACAGACACAAAAAGGAAGTATGGCTCGCATAACAAATTTATCAGCTTTGAAAAGCGTTATTTCTGTTCCCTGCTGACAAAAAAAAATTGAAAAAAAACCCAAAAATAAAAATGTTTAATTAAAAAAGTAAAAATCCAAATCAATTTGGTTGCTTAAGTGTGTATTGTCAGAATATACTGTACAAAAAAAGAGATATAAAAAAGACTTACGATTTGTAAAAGAACTTATTGAACTTTGAAAAGACTTATTTCTATTTCCTGCTAGCAAAGAACTTTAAAAAATACAAACAAGGCGAAAAATTGAGCCAATTGGGCGCAGAAACTACAAATGACCTTGAATTGAGGCCTACCAGCAGGTTCAACACTCTAATTACTTGAAAGAGCACTAAGACCAGCCCAGGGCTTCTAATGAAACTTAATGCCCACTGAGCATTATCTGTTTATCCCGTATTGGAAGCTCAAGGTCTAGAAAAATGTGTGAACAAATCCTACAAAAAAGACAGAGCCCCTTGAAAATCCAAATCTTGGATTGTAAAAAACCACGAAGCAAAACAGCTTCACTCAGCTCACAGCTATAAACAGTTTACAGATGAGAAGACCCACCAATGCAAATCAACAGAAATCAACGGTTTTTAATTTTTCGCCCTACCTTAATTGCAAGAACCTCGTTAACGCTTCATTGTATGAACTTTTCGCCTTTTGGGGGGAGGTGGCTAACCATCTCGCAGCTCCCTGCTTTGTACACTTCGAGACTCGTAAAGCCGAAATTGGCAAGTTAAATAATATTACGGGTTGGGTTCGCATAATTCCGATGGGTCACCGTTATTTCACAGTTTTTTATTCCCATCGATGCATCAGCTTTATTTCATGAGATTTTAAAGCCAATAAACCTTTCGATTCAAATTTATCGGACATGGCAATCGAAAGGCAAGTGTCGGGTTAGCGGTGTTTTTGTCCGTGTCGTGTTCTCAAATTTGTGTTTCAAAACAAAAATTACACAAAGTTCTTGATAAGTACCACCTAATAACCTGTCTGTATCTTTTCAAAAAATTAATAAGTGCAAAAATCACCATCGATTTGGTTGTTTAAGTGTTTATTACCAGAACATATTGCACAAAAATAGACATGAGAACGAATGGGCCTTTTAAATGCCCTAAGAAACATTTATTTGCCCATAAAGGTCGATACATTTCAAAAAAAACAGACTATCGAGTTAAACACAAAAATGCCAAAAAAACGATTGATTGACCTCTAAAGAATGAAAAAAGAAAAAATATACAGACTATCGAGTTAACCACAAAATTGCCAAAAACCGTTTGATTGACCTCTAAAGATAAAAAAAACTTGACATATCGTGTTATCGTGTTTGTTGCAATTTATAAGCTCGCAAAAACTAAAGGGTCTGAAATAGAAAACGCGTGTACGCCATCATTAACCCTCATTATAATTTATTTTCTCTCTCGGTGCGTTTGTCTATGTATGTGCTTGTATGTACGCATGTATTTATGTTTCTACGTATGCATGTATGATGTATATGAAATGATGTGCGAGGAAACGCGAAACTTAATGCCGGTTTCGCTTCTTTCGGTAGCTGTTTCAATGATTGTTGATATTCAAAAAATGTGTAATCACGTGAACAGAAAGTTCATTGCAGCCTCTGTTTTACCAAGAGGGAGCTCAAGTGTAAATGCTGTCAAAACTGCTGGGAAACTCAATAACGGATTGAAAGAGAAGTACAAAAAGCACTAACGACAATTAGTGAAATTTGGAACCCTTGAATGATGGAGGTTCACTTCAACGATGCAACGGAAGGTAATTTACCAAAAGAAATTGTTATTTTCCAACTACTGCTACCCCTGCCAAACTGAACTGTGTCAATCAAACACTCTTGACTGAATGGTTTTAGAACGTTCTAACTGACTCCCTTCTATTGACTTTTGGTTGCTCAAACTATAAACTTTGTGTTTTGAGGGTTGTAAGTTGAAGAAAATTTGTTTCAGTGTTCTATTACCTGCAATTTTTTTCGATGTTTTGAATTTAAAGAACTGCAGCAAACAATAACCACATAGTCCTGTACCCAATTTTTTAAACAGACATCATAAGAAGAAAGAACACAGGAAACCATGTACAAAAGAGTATTGTCAAAAACCTCTCTTCTGCCATCACCCACACAGGCAACAAAGAAGAATCTTATGATAATAAAACAAACAGCTCCATCTGCTAAAGCCAATAGCGTCTGCGGATCACTGGCTAATTGCTTAAGTTTGACACATTTCTGCTGCATTGTATATCAAAGATAAAACTAAATGCAACAATTGGTTTTTAAACTTTGCTGTCTGATAAAGTGAAGGGGGCAGAAAAATGACCCCTCGTTTGCCCCTACCAGTATGTAGTGCAACGCCCCATTTGCGTAGAACGTATTATTACATTGTAAATCATTGTAAAAATGTGACATATGGGCATGCGGGATGCAAATAATATTCAGCCTCGAAAAGGAAGGAGACGGAAAAGATCCAAATTGGCATAGCATAAAAGAGTATCTTGACCTCATGTATAGGCCTTTGTTGATTAAATTTAATCTGGCCAAGAACACACAAAGCGATTTGAAGGAACCCACTTGCGTCAATCTGCTCATGGGTCTGGATAGGTATGATCATACCACATTTCGGTCCCGAGCAGTCTTATGGCAAACAATATAAAACGAAGCCCTTTGCGGATGCAAGTGCCTGTGCGGATTTAAAACATACCCGGCAGATTGCCCGAAAAAAGCCGCCGTTGATTCCCATAACTCTATTGGGACTGAAAGAAAAGAAAATGTCAACAAAATTGATTTTTGTATAAAAACATTTTAAGTGCGACTTATTTTGATGTCATTTGGTAATTAATTGAACATACTCCTGGCTCTCAGTGAGAGGCTACAGGTTCCAGTATCAATACCAATAAGCATTATAGATAGTAACTAAAACTTATGAGAACAAAATTCAAGTACCGGTAATCTAAAAATGGGCTTTATGGGTTTATCCAGTTTCTATTTCTGACTTCGATTTTTTTATACTGACTCTCTTCATTTTGAATTGCTTTGTTGAGCAGCTGCCGTTTAAAAGGACTTTGAGCAGAATGACAGAAGAGTTCAACTAGCCTAGAGAAGCCAAAAAGATTTCACGCAAAATGTCGAAAAAGCGGCAAAATGGGTAAAGCGAAAAAAAGTTCGACGAAGATAAAAAAAGGAGCGCTATAATAGCCGGCTGAGAAGATGAGGGCGGCTATTAATAATATGCACCCCAAAAGCTGGAGGAACAAACGAAACAGGACACTGATTTGTTTTGAAATTTTTGCCTTAATAAATCATGTGATCGTGTCTGTTACAATTTATAAACTCGCAAAAAGTGCAGGATCTGAAACAGAAACCGTGCGTGCCCCATCATTGACGCTCATTATGTTTTATATTCTCTCTCTCTGTGCGCATGTGAATGTATGTGCATGTGTGTGCGTGTATGTATGCATGCATGTATGTATTTGTTTTTATGTATGAATGATGTATATGAAATGACGTGTGAGAAAACGCGAAACTTGATGCCCGTTTTGCTTCTTTCGGTAGCTGTTTCCATGTTTGGTGATATTCAAAAAAATGTGTAATCACATGAACAGGAAGCTCATTGCAGCCTCTGTTTTACCAAGAGGGAGCTCAAGTGTAAATGCTGTCAAAACTGCTGGGAAACTCAATAACGGATTGAAAGAGAAGTACAAAAAGCACTAACGACAATTAGTGAAATTTGGAACCCTGGAATGATGTTCACTTCAACGATGCAATATACGTTATTTTGGCAAAAGAATTTGTTGGTATTTTCACTGTTGCTACTCCTGCTACACTAAACTGCGTCATTCAAACGCTCTTGACTAAATGGTTTTAGAAAATTCTAACTGACCTCTTTCTTCTATTGACTTTTGGTTGCTATAACTCTTAACTTTGTCTTTTGAGGGTTGTAATTTGATCAAAGAGTTCGTTTTACTGTTCTTTTGCTTTTAATTTATTAATAAATTGTAAGTTAAGTTGTTTAGAACTTCGGTTGTTTAAGTTGTTTTGCATTTATGGAACTGTAGCCAACAATAACCAGAACTTCCTGTACCCATTCTCTAACAGACACCGTAAGAAAGTAAAGGAATACAAGTACAAAAATCTATTGATAAAAACAACAGAGGTCCCCTCTTCTGGCATTACCCACACTGGCAACAAACAAGAATCTTGTGATAATACGACAAACAGCTCCATCTGCTAAAGCCAATAGCATCTACAGACCAATCGCCAGTTGCGTAAGTTCGAAACGTTACTGCCGCAACGTATCAAAGATTAAATAAAATGCAACAATTGGTTTTTATAAATTGCTGTCTGATAGTGCAGGGCACAAAAATTACCCCCGTTTGCCCCTTCCAGTATGTTATGCAAACCCCCCACTTGCGGAGAACGTATTATTACATTGTAAATCATTGTAAAAATGTGCCATATGAGGGAAGAAAACAATATTAGCCCTCTAAGGGGGAAGGAGACGGAAAAGATCCAAATAGGCATAGCAAAAAATGTATCTTGATCTCATGTATAGGCAATTGTTGATGAAATTTCATGTGGCCAAGAATGGACCACGCGATTTGCACGAATTCACTTCCGTCCCTCTTCTCATGGGTCTGGTCAAACCGCATTTTGCTCTGGAGCAGTTTGATGACAAACAATATAAAATGAAGACTTTTGCGCATGCACGTGTGTCTGGTGGTGTAAATAGTGTGATACCCAAAGCTGGGCGACAAACAGAGAAGAGCACTGATTAGTTTTGAAAAATTTGCCTTAACATATCGTGTGATCTTGTTTGTTGCAATTTATAAGCTCGCAATGAAATACAGGGTCTGAAACAGAAAACGTGTGTGCGCCATCATTGACCCTCATTATGTTTTATTTTCTCTCTCTGTGCGCATGTGTACAAGGGTGCGTGTATGTATGTTTTTATGTATCTATGTAAGTATGTAAATATGTATGTATGTATCTATGTATGTATGTATGTATGTATGTATGTATGTATGTATGTATGTATGTACTTTATTTATCTATGTTTGTATGTATGTTTCTCTGATTGTTTGTATGTCTCAATGCAGATATGAATGTATGTATGTTTGTATGTATATATGTATTATTACATCTATAGGAGATGTGACGTCTCTGTTGGAAAGAAAAGCAGAGGAACGCATTTGTTTAGTTGACTGTCTTCGCCGAATGCGGGAGTTGTATACTTTTCCTGAAGAGATCAACGTAATTGGTCATGCCAGAAGTTGTCTAGAGGTATGGTTTTCTTACTTACAAGACACTGCTGCCTCCTATGTTTTTCTTGTTTCGCTCGGTGGGAATTACGTGTGAGAAAAAGCGAAAATTACAGCCGAATTTGCTTTCTTGGGTTGCTGTTTCCATGATTAGTGATATTCAAAAATTTTGCGATCACGTGAATACAAGGTTGATTGCAGCCTCTGTTTTACCAGGAGGGAGCTCAAGTGTAGATGCTGAAAAAACTTAGCAAACTCAATATCAGATTGAAGGATAATACAAAACGCACTACCAAGAATTCGTGTCAAATTTGGAACACTTGAACGATGAGGCTTACTTCAACGATGCAACGGAAGGTTCTATGGCAAAAGAAATTGTTGGTATTTCATCTACTGCTACTCCTGCCAAACTAAACGCTGCGTCAATCAAACGCTCCTGACAAAAGGGTTACAAAACATTCTAACTAACTTGCTTGTATCAACTTTTGGTTTGCTAATATTCTAAACTTTGTGCTTTGAGGGTTGTAGTTTGAAGAAAGAGCTTGTTTTAGTTTTCTATTACCTGCAATATTTTTGTTGTTAACGGATTGAAAGATAAGTACAAAGAGCACTACCGACAATTAGTGTTAAATTTGAAACCCTTGAATGATGATGTTCACTTCAACGATGCAATATACGTTAATTTGGCAAAAAAATTTGTTGGTATTTTCACTGTTGCTACTCCTGCCACACTAAACTGCGTCATTCAAACGCTCCTGACAAAAGGGTTATAAAACATTCAAACTAACTTCCTTGTAACGACTTTTGGTTTGCTAATATTCTAAACTTTGTGCTTTGAGGGTTGTAGTTTGAAGAAAGAGCTTGTTTTAGTTTTCTATTACCTGCAATATTTTTGTTGTTAACGGATTGAAAGCTAAGTAAAAAGAGCACTACCGACAATTAGTGTTAAATTTGAAACCCTTGAATGATTATGTTCACTTCAACGATGCAACTTACGTTATTTTGGCAACAAAAATTGTTGGTTTTTCACCTACTGCTACTCCTGCCAAACTAAACTGCGTCAATCGAACGCTCCTGACTAAAGGGTGTTAGAAAATTCTAACCGACTTCTTTCTTCTATTGACTTTTGGTTGCTAAAATTACAAACTTTGTGTTTTGAGGGTTGTAATTTGAAGAAAATTTGTTTCAGTGTTCTATTGCCGGCAATTTTTTTCGATGTTTTGAATTTAAAGAACTGCAGCAAACAATAGCCACATAGTCCTGTACCCAATTTTTTAAACAGACATCAAAAGAAAGAATACAGGAAACCATGTACAAAAGAGTATTGTCAAAAACAAGAGTTCCCCTCTTCTGCCATCACCCACACAGGCAACGAAGAAGAATCTTGTGATAATACAACAAACAGTTCCATCTGCTAAAGCCAATAGCGTCTACGGATCAATGGCCAATTGCTTAAGTTTGACACATTTCTGGTGCATTGTATATCAAAGATAAAACTAAATACAACAATTGGTTTTTAAACTTTGCTGTCTGATAAAGTGAAGGGGGCAGAAAAGTGACCCCTCGTTTGCCCCTACCAGTATGTAGTGCAACGCCCCATTTGCGTAGAACGTATTATTACATTGTAAATCATTGTAAAAATGTGACAAATGCGCATGGGGGATGCAAATAATATTTAGCCTCGAAGGTTGAAGGAGACGGAAAAGATCCAAATAGGCATAGCAAAAAATGTATCTTGATCTCATGTATAGACATTTGTTGACGAAATTTCATGTGGCCAAGAACGGACAACGCGATTTGCACGAAATCACTTGCTCAAACCGCATTTCGGTCCCGAGCAGTCTTATGGGAAACAATATAAAACGAAGCCCTTTGCGGATGCAAGTGCCTGTGCGGATTTAAAACATACCCGGCAGATTGCCCGAGAAAAGCCGCCGTTGATTCCCATAACTCTATTGGGACTGAAAGAAAAGAAAATGTCAACAAAATTGATTTTTGTATAAAAACATTTTAAGTGCGACTTATTTTGATGTCATTTGGTAATTGAACATACTCCTGTCTCTCAGTGAGAGGCTACAGGTTCCAGTATCAATACCAATAAGCTTGAGAAGATCCAAATAGGCATAGCAAAAAATGTATCTTGATCTCATGTAAAGGCATTTGTTGATGAAATTTCATGTGGCCAAGAATGGACCACGCGATTTGCACGAATTCACTTGCGTCCCTCTTCTCATGGGTCTGGTCAAACCGCATTTTGCTCTGGAGCAGTTTGATGACAAACAATATAAAATGAAGACTTTTGCGCATGCACGTGTGTCTGGTGGTGTAAATGGTGTGATACCCAAAGCTGGGCGACAAACGGAGAAGAGCACTGATTAGTTTTGAAATATTTTCTTTAACATATCGTGTGATCTTGTTTGTTGCAGTTTATAAGCTCGCAATGAAATACAGGGTCTGAAACAGAAATCGTGTGTGCGCCATCATTGACCCTCATTATGTTTTATTTTCTCTCTCTGTGCGCATGTGTACAAGGGTGCGTGTATGTATGTATTTATGTATCTATGTAAGTATGTATATATGTATGTAAGTATGTATGTATGTATGTATGTATGTATGTATGTATGTATGTATGTATGTATGTGTGTATGTACGTATGTATGTACGTATGTATGTATGTATGAATGTATGTATGTATGTATGTATGTATGTATGTATGTGTGTATGTAATTTATTTATCTATGTTTGTATGTATGTGTCTCTGATTGTTTGTATGTCTCAATGCAGATATGAATGTATGTATGTTTGTATGTATATATGTATAATTACATCTATAGGAGATGTGACGTCTCTGTTGGACAGAAAAGCAGAGGAACGCATTTCTTTAGTTGACTGTCTTCGCCGAATGCGGGAGTTGTATACTTTTCCTGAAGAGATCAACGTAATTGGTCATGCCAGAAGTTGTCTAGAGGTATGGTTTTCTTACTTACAAGACACTGCTGCCTCCTATGTTTTCCTTGTTTCGCTCGGCGGGAATTACGTGTGAGAAAAAGCGAATTTACAGCCGAATTTGCCTTCTTGGGTTGCTGTTTCCATGATTGGTGATATTCAAAAAAATTGCGATCACGTGAATACAAGGTTGATTGCATCCTCTGTTTTACCAGGAGGGAGCTCAAGTGTAGAGGAAACTGTTAGCAAACTCAATATCAGAATGAAGCATAAAAACAAAACGCACTACCGAGAATTCGTGTCAAATTTGGAACCCTTGAACGATGAGGCTTACTTCAACGATGCAACGGAAGGTATTTTGGCAAAAGAAATTGTTGGTTTTTCATCTACTGCTACTCCTGCCGAACTAAACTGAATCAATCAAACG
This sequence comes from Convolutriloba macropyga, assembly GCF_964194025.1. Taxonomy (NCBI): domain Eukaryota; kingdom Metazoa; phylum Xenacoelomorpha; order Acoela; family Convolutidae; genus Convolutriloba; species Convolutriloba macropyga. The sequence continues at coordinate 74,076,055 of NC_134472.1, read as the reverse complement.
CTCCTGACAAAAGGTTTATAAAACATTCTAACTGACTTCCTTGTATCCACTTTTGGTTTGCTAATATTCTAAACTTTGTGCTTTGAGGGTTGTAGTTTGAAGAAAGAGCTTGTTTTAGTTTTCTATTACCTGTAATATTTTTGTTGTTAACGGATTGAAAGATAAGTACAAAGAGCACTACCAACAATTAGTGTTAAATTTGAAACCCTTGAATGATGTTCACTTCAACGATGCAACTTACGTTATTTTGGCAACAAAAATTGTTGGTTTTTCCACTACTGCTACTCCTGCCAAACTAAAGTGCGTCAATCAAACGCTCCTGACTAAAAGGTTTTAGAAAATTCTAACTGACTTCTTTCTTCTATTGACTTTTGGTTGCTAAAACTCTAAATGTTGCGTTTTGAGGGTTGTAATTTGATCGAAGAGTTCGTTTTACTGTTCTTTTGCTTTTAATTTATGGATATATTTAAATTGTAAGTTGAGTTGTTTTGAACTACGGTTGTTTAAGTTGTTTTGCATTTATGGAACTGTAGCCAACAATAATCAGAACCTCCAGTACCCGTTCTCTAACAAACATTGTAAGAAAAAAAGTAAAGGAAACCAAGTACAAAAATCTATTGATAAAAACAACAGAGGGGACCCTCTGTTGTTTTTATCAATAGATTTTTGTACTTGGTTTCCTTTAATTTTTTTTATGATGTCTGTTAGAGACAAATGCAAAACAACTTAAACAACCGATTTATCTTATGGCATTACCCACACAGGCAACAAACAAAAATCTTGTGATAATACGACAAACAGCTCCATCTGTAAAGCCAATAGCATCTACAGACCAATCGCCAGTTGCGTAAGTTCGAAACATTACTCCCGCAACGTATCAAAGATTCAATAAAATGCAACAATTGGTTTTTAAAAATTGCTGTCTGATAGTGCAGGGCACAAAATGTACCCCCGTTTGACCCTTCCAGTATGTTATGCCAACCCCCAACTTGCGGAGGACGTATTATTACATTGTAAATCATTGTAAAAATGTGACATATGCGCATGAGGGAAGAAAACAATATTAACCCTCTAAGGGTCTGAGCTGCATTGAGGGTTGTAGTTTGAAGAAAGAGCTTGTTTTAGTTTTTTATTGCCTGTTTAATTTTCTTGTTTTGAATTTAAGGAACTGTTGTAGCAAACACGCGACAGGAAACCATGTTTAACAATATTTTGTCAAAAACAACAAAGTTCCCCTCTTCTGCCATTACCAATAGGCAACAAAAGAGAAAGTTGTGATAATACAATAAACAGCTCCATCTGCTAAAGCCAATAGCGTCTACGGATCAAAGGCCAATTGTGCAAGTTTGACACATTTGAGCACGTGCTAAGGCATTGTAACCCATTGTAAAAATATGGCAAATGCGTATGGGGGATGCAAATAAAATTACCCTCTAAGGGGGAAGGAGACGGAAAATATCCAAACTTGCACAGCATAAAAGAGTATCTTGATCTTATATATAGGCATTTGTTGATAAAAATTTAATGTGGCAAAGAACACACAAAGCGATTTGAAGAATTCAAATGCGTCGATCTGCTTATGCGGCTGGATGGGTATGTTCAAACCGCATTTCGGTCTTGAGCAGTCCGATGACATACAATATAAAATGAAGACCGCTGCGCATTCACGTGTGTCTGGGGGTGTAAATAGTATGTATCACGTGAATACAAGGTTGATTGCATCCTCTGTTTTACCAGGAGGGAGCTCAAGTGTAGATGCTGCAAAACAGTTAGAAAACTCAATATCAGATTGAAAGATACATACAAAACGCATTACCGAGAATTCGTGTCAAATTTGGAACCCTTGAATGATGAGGTTCACTTCAACGATGCAACGGAAGGAAATAATCAAAAACAATTGTTGGTTTTTCAACTACTGCTACCCCTGCCAAACTGAACTGTGTCGTCAATCAAACACTCTTGACTGAATGGTTTTAGAACGTTCTAACTGACTTCCTTCTATTGACTTTTGGTTGCTAAAACTATAAACTTTGTGTTTTGAGGGTTGTAATTTGAAGAAAATTTGTTTCAGTGTTCTATTGCCTGCAATTTTTTTCGATGTTTTGAATTTAAAGAACTGCAGCAAACAATAGCCACATAGTCCTGTACCCAATTTTTTAAACAGACATCATAAGAAGAAAGAACACAGGAAACCATGTAAAAAAGAGTATTGTCAAAAACAAGAGGTCCCCTCTTCTGCCATCACCCATACAGGCAACAAAGAAGAATCTTGTGATAATAAAACAAACAGTTCCATCTGCTAAAGCCAATAGCGTCTGCGGATCAATGGCCAAATGCTTAAGTTTGACATATTTCTGCTGCATTGTATATCAAAGATAAAACTAAATGCAACAATTGGTTTTTAAACTTTGCTGTTTGATAAAGTGAAGGGGGCAGAAAAATGACCCCTCGTTTGCCCCTACCAGTATGTAGTGCAACGCCCCATTTGCGTAGAACGTATTATTACATTGTAAATCATTTTAAAAATGTGACATAAGGGCATGGGGGATGCAAATAATATTCAGCCTCGAAGGGTGAAGGAGACGGAAAAGATCCAAATTGGCATAGCATAAAAGAGTATCCTGACCTCACGTATAGGCCTTTGTTGATTAAATTTAATGTGGCCAAGAACACACCAAGCAATTTGAAGAATTCACATGCGTCAATCTGCTTATGCGGCTGTATGGGTATGTTCACAACGCATTTCGGTCTTGAGCAGTCCGATGACATACAATATAAAATGAAGACCGCTGCGCAGTCACGTGTGTCTGGGGGTGTAAATAGTATGTATCACGTGAATGCAAGGTTGATTGCATCCTCTGTTTTACCAGGAGGGAGCTCAAGTGTAGATGCTGCAAAACTGTTAGAAAACTCAATATCAGATTGAAAGATAAATACAGAACGCTTTACCGAGAACTCGTGTCAAATTTGGAACCCTTGAATGATGAGGTTCACTTCAACGATGCAACGGAAGGTAATTACCAAAAAAATTGTTATTTTCCAACTACTGCTACCCCTGCCAAACTGAACTGTGTCAATCAAACACTCTTGACTGAATGGTTTTAGAACGTTCTAACTGACTCCCTTCTATTGACTTTTGGTTGCTCAAACAATAAATTTTGTGTTTTGAGTGTTGTAAGTTGAAGAAAATTTGTTTCAGTGTTCTATTGCCTGCAATTTTTTTTCGATGTTTTGAATTTAAAGATTTGCAGCAAACAATAACCACATAGTCCTGTACCCAATTTTTTAAACAGACATCATAAGAAGAAAGAACACAGGAAACCATGTACAAAAGAGTATTGTCAAAAACAAGACGTCCCCTCTTCTGCCATCACCCATACAGGCAACAAAATAGAATCTTGTGATAATACAACAAACAGTTACATCTGCTAAAGCCAACAGCGTCTACGGATCAATGGCCATTTGCTTAAGTTTGACACATTTCTGCTGCATTGTATATCAAAGATAAAACTAAATGCACCAATTGGTTTTTAAACTTTGCTCTCCGATAAAGTGAAGTGGGCAGAAAAGTGACCCCTCGTTTGCCCCTAGCAGTATAAAGTGCAACTCCCTATTTGCGTAGAACGTATTATTACATTGTAAATCGTAGTAAAAATGTGACATATGCGCATTGGGGATGCAAATAATATTCAGCCTCGAAGGGTGAAGGAGACGGAAAAGATCCACATTGGCATAGCATAAAAGAGAATCTTGACCTCATGTATAGGCCTTTGTTGATTAAATTTAATGTGGCCAAGAACACACCAAGCGAATTGATTTTTGTATAAAAACATTTTAAGTGCGATTTATTTTGATGTCATTTCGTAATTGAACATACTCCTGTCTCTCAGTGAGAGGCTACAGGTTCCAGTATCAATACCGATAAGCATTATAGATAGTAACTAAAACTTTTGAGAACAAAGTTCAAGTACCGGAAATCTAAAAATGGGCTTTATGGGTTTATCCCGTTTCTATTTCTGACTTTGATTTTTTTTACACTGACTCTCTTCATTTTGAATTGCTTTGTTGAGCAGCTGCCGTTTAAAAGGACTTTGAGCAGAATGACAGAAAAGTTCAACTAGCCTAGAGAAGCCAAAATATTTCACGCAAAATGTCGAAAAAGCGGCAAAATGGGTAAAGCGAAAAAAGGTTCGACGAAGATAAAAAAGGAGCGCTATGATAGCTGGCTGAGAAGATGAAGGCGGCTATTAATAATAAGCACCCCCAAAAGCTGGAGGAACAAACGAAACAGGTCACTGATTTGTTTTGAAATTTTTGCCTTAATAAATCGTGTGATCGTGTCTGTTACAATTTATAAACTCGCAAAAAGTGCAGGATCTGAAACAGAAACCGTGCGTGCCCCATCATTGACGCTCATTTTGTTTTATATTCTCTCTCTCTCTCTTTGCGCATGTGAATGTATGTGCATGTTTGTGCGTGTATGTATGCATGCATGTATGTATTTGTTTTTATGCATGTATGATGTATATGAAATGACGTGTGAGAAAACGCGAAACTTGATGCCCGTTTTGCTTCTTTCGGTAGCTGTTTCCATGTTTGGTGATATTCAAAAAAATGTGTAATCACATGAAAAGGAAATTCATTGCAGTCTCTGTTTTACCAAGAGGGAGCTCAAGTGTAAATGCTGTCAAAACTGGTGGGAAACTCAATAACGGATTGAAAGAAGTACAAAAAGCACTAACGACAATTAGTGTTAAATTTGGAACCCTTGAATGATGTTCACTTCAACTATGCAACATACGTTAATTTGGCAAAAAATTTGTTGGTATTTTCACTGTTGCTACTCCTGCCACACTAAACTGCGTCAATCAAACGCTCCTGACAAAAGGGTTATAACATTCTAACTAACTTCCTTGTATCGACTTTTGGTTTGCTAATATTCTAAACTTTGTGCTTTGAGGGTTGTAGTTTGAAGAAAGAGCTTGTTTTAGTTTTCTATTACCTGTAATATTTTTGTTGTTAACGGATTGAAAGATAAGTACAAAGAGCACTACCGACAATTAGTGTTAAATTTGAAACCCTTGAATGATGATGTTCACTTCAACGATGCAACTTACGTTATTTTGGCAACAAAAAATTTCGGTTTTTCAACAACGACTGCAACTCCTGCTAAACTAAACTGCGTCAATCAAACGCTCCTGACTAAAGGGTTTTAGAAAATTCTAACTGACTTCTTTCTTCTATTGACTTTTGGTTGCTAAAACTACAAACTTTGTGTTTTGAGGGTTGTAATTTCAAGAAAATTTGTTTCAGTTTTCTATTGTCGGCAATTCTTTTCGATGCTTTGAATTTAACGAATTGCAGCAAACAATAACCACATAGTCCTGTACCCAATTTTTTGAACAGACATCATAAGAAGAAAGAACACAGGAAACCATGTACAAAAGAGTATTGTCAAAAACAAGAGTTCCCCTCTTCTGCCATCACCCACACAGGCAACAAAGAAGAATCTTGTGATAATACCACAAACAGTTCCATCTGCTAAAGCCAATAGTTTTTACGGATCAATGGCCAATTGCTTAAGTTTGACACATTTCTGCTGCATTGTATATCAAAGATAAAACTAAATGCAACAATTGGTTTTTAAACTTTGCTGTCTGATAAAGTGAAGGGGGCAGAAAAATGACCCCTGGTTTGCCCCTACCAGTATGTAGTGCAACGCCCCATTTGCGTAGAACGTATTATTACATTGTAAATCATTGTAAAAATGTGACATATGGGCATGCGGGATGCAAATAATATTCAGCCTCGAAAAGGAAGGAGACGGAAAAGATCCAAATTGGCATAGCATAAAAGAGTATCTTGACCTCATGTATAGGCCTTTGTTGATTAAATTTAATCTGGCCAAGAACACACAAAGCGATTTGAAGGAACCCACTTGCGTCAATCTGCTCATGGGTCTGGATAGGTATGATCATACCACATTTCGGTCCCGAGCAGTCTTATGGCAAACAATATAAAACGAAGCCCTTTGCGGATGCAAGTGCCTGTGCGGATTTAAAATATACCCTGCAGATTGCCCGAAAATAGCCGCCGGTGATTCCCATAATTCTATTGGGAATGAAAAGAAAAAATCAATAAAAATTGATTTTTGTACAAAAACATTTTAAGTGCGATTTATTTTGACGTCAATTCGTAATTGAACATACTCCTGTCTCTCAGTGAGAGGCTACAGGTTCCAGTATCAATACCGATAAGCATTATAGATAGTAACTAAAACTTTTGAGAACAAAGTTCAAGTACCGGAAATCTAAAAATGGGCTTTATGGGTTTATCCCGTTTCTATTTCTGACTGATTTTTTTTATACTGACTCTCTTCATTTTGAATTGCTTTGTTGAGCAGCTGCTGTTTAAAAGGACTTTGAGCAGAATGACAGAAGAGTTAAACTAGCCTAGAGAAGCCAAAAAGATTTTACGCAAAATGTAGAAAAAGCGGCAAAATGGGTAAAGCGAAAAAAAGTTCTACGAAGTTAAAAAAAGGAGCGCTGTAATAGCTGGCTGAGAAGATGAAGGCGGCTATTAATAATATGCACCCCAAAAGCTGGAGGAACAAACAGGTCACTGATTTGTTTTGAAATTTTTACCTTAATAAATCGTGTGATCGTGTCTGTTACAATTTATAAACTCGCAAAAAGTGCAGGATTTGAAACAGATCCGTGCGTGCCCCATCATTGACGCTCATTATGTTTTATATTCTCTCTCTGTTCGCATGTGAATGTAGGTGCATGTGTGTGCGTATATGTATGCATGCATGTATGTATTTGTTTTTATGTATGTATGATGTATATGAAATGACAAGTGAGAAAACGCAAAACTTGATGCCCGTTTTGCTTCTTTCGGTAGCTGTTTCCATGATTGGTGATATTCAAAAAAATGTGTAATAACGTTAACAGGAAGTTCATTGCAGCCTCTGTTTTACCAAGAGGGAGCTCAAGTGTAAATGCTGTCAAAACTGCTGGGAAACTCAATAACGGATTGAAAGAGAAGTACAAAAAGCACTAACGACAATTAGTGAAATTTGGAACCCTGGAATGATGTTCACTTCAACGATGCAATATACGTTATTTTGGCAAAAGAATTTGTTGGTATTTTCACTGTTGCTACTCCTGCTACACTAAACTGCGTCATTCAAACGCTCTTGACTAAATGGTTTTAGAAAATTCTAACTGACCTCTTTCTTCTATTGACTTTTGGTTGCTATAACTCTTAACTTTGTCTTTTGAGGGTTGTAATTTGATCAAAGAGTTCGTTTTACTGTTCTTTTGCTTTTAATTTATTAATAAATTGTAAGTTAAGTTGTTTAGAACTTCGGTTGTTTAAGTTGTTTTGCATTTATGGAACTGTAGCCAACAATAACCAGAACTTCCTGTACCCATTCTCTAACAGACACCGTAAGAAAGTAAAGGAATACAAGTACAAAAATCTATTGATAAAAACAACAGAGGTCCCCTCTTCTGGCATTACGCACACAGGCAACCAACAAGAATCTTGTGATAATACGACAAACAGCTCCATCTGCTAAAGCCAATAGCATCTACAGACCAATCGCCAGTTGCGTAAGTTCGAAAAATTACTTCCGCAACGTATCAAAGATTAAATAAAAAGCAACAATTGGTTTTTAAAAATTGCTGTCTGATAGTGCAGGGCACAAAAATTACCCCCGTTTGCCCGTTCCAGTATGTTATGCAAACCACCCACTTGCGGAGGAAGTATTATTACATTGTAAACCATTGTAAAAATGTGGCATATGCGTATGAGGGAAGAAAACAAAATTAGCCCTCTAAGGGGGAAGGAGACGGAAAAGATCCAAATAGGCATAGCAAAAAATGTATCTTGATCTCGAGTATAGGCATTTGTTGATGAAATTTCATGTGGCCAAGAACGGACCACGCGATTTGCACGAATTTACTTGCGTCACTCTTCTCATGGGTCTGGATAGGTATGATCAAACCGCATTTTGCTCTGGAGCAGTTTGATGACAAACAATATAAAATGAAGACTTTTGCGCATGCACGTGCGTCTGGTGGTGTAAATAGTGTGATACCCAAAGCTGGGCGACAAACAGAGAAGAGCACTGATTAGTTTTGAAACATTTGCCTTAAGATATCGTGTGATCTGGTTTGTTGCAATTTATAAGCTCGCAATGAAATACAGGGGCTGAAACAGAAATCTTGTGTGCGCCATCATTGACCCTCATTATGTTTTATTTTCTCTCTCTGTGCGCGTGTGTGTACAAGCGTGCGTGTATGTATGTATTTATGTACCTGTGTAAGTGTGTATATATGTATGTATGTATGTATGTATGAATGTATGTATGTACTTTATTTATCTATGTTTGTATGCATGTTTTTCTGATTCTTTGTATGTCTCAATGCAGATATGAATGTATGTATGTTTGTATGTATATATGTATAATTACATCTATAGGAGATGTGACGTCTCTGTTGGAAAGAAAAGCAGAGGAACGCATTTGTTTAGTTGACTGTCTTCGCCGAATGCGGGAGTTGTATACTTTTCCTGAAGAGATCAACGTAATTGGTCATGCCAGAAGTTGTCTAGAGGAATGGTTTTCTTACCTACAAGACACTGCTGCCTCCGATGTTTTTCTTGTTTCGCTCGGTGGGAATTACGTGTGAGAAAAAGCGAAAATTACAGCCGAATTTGCTTTCTTGGGTTGTTGTTTCCATGATTGGTGATATTCAAAGATTTTGCAATCACGTGAATACAAGGTTGATTGCAGCCTCTGTTTTACCAGGAGGGAGCTCAAGTGTATAGACTGAAAAACTGTTAGCAAACTCAATATCAGATTGAAGCATAAATACAAAACGCAATACCGAGAATTCGTGTCAATATTGGAACCCTTGAACGATGAGGCTTACTTCAACGATGCAACGGAAGGTACTTTGGCAAAAAAAATTGTTGGTTTTTCATCTGCTACTTCTGCCAAACTAAACTGCGTCAATCAAACGCTCCTGACTAAAGGGTTTTAAAAAATTCTAACTGACTTCTTTCTTCTATTGACTTTTGGTTGCTAAAACTCTAAACTTTGCGTTTTGATGGTTGTAATTTGATCAAATAGTTCGTTATACTGTTCTTTTGCTTTTAATTTATAAATTGTTTAAATTGTAAGTTAAGTTGTTTTCAACTTCGGTTGTTTAAGTTGTTTTGCAGTTATGGAACTGTAGCCAGCAATAACCAGAACTTCCTGTACCCGTTCTCTAACAGACATCGTAAGAAAAAAAAGTACAGGAAACCAAGTACAAAAATCTATTGATAAAAACAATAGAGGTCCCCTCTTCTGGCATTACCCACACAGGCAACAAACAAGAATCTTGTGATAATACGACAAACAGCTCCATCTGTAAAGCCAAAAGCATCTACAAGCCAATCGCCAGTTGCGTAAGTTCGAAACATCATTGCCGCAACGTATCAAAGATTAAATAAAATGCAACAATTGCTGCTCAATAATAGTCATATTGAGCTTCAATATTTGTTGGTTGTAGTTTGAGCTGCTTTGACGGTTGTAGTTTGAAGAAAGAGCTTGTTTTGGTTTTCTATTGCCTGTATAATTTCCTTGTTTTGAATTTAAGGAATTGTTGTAGCAAACACGCGACAGGAAACTATGTTTAACAATACTTTGTCAAAAACAACAGAGTTCCCCTCTTCTGCCATTACCAACACAGGCAATAAAAGAGAAAGTTGTAATAATACAACAAACAGCTCCATCTCTAAAGCCAATAGCGTCTATGGATCAATGGCCAATTGGGCAAGTTTGACACATTTGAGCACGTGCTACGGCATTGTAACCCATTGTAAAAATATGGCATATGCGTTTGGGGGATGCAAATAAAATTACCCTCTAAGGGGGAAGGAGACAGAAAATATCCAAACTGGCACAGCATAAAAGAGTATCTTGATCTTATATATAGGCATTTGTTGACAAAAAATTTAATGTAACAAAGAACGCACAAAGCGATTTGAAGAATTCACTTGCGTCGATCTGCTTCTGCGGCTGGATGGGTATGTTCACACCACATTTCGGTCTTGAGCAGTCCGATGACATACAATATAAAATGAAGACCACTGCGCATTCACCTGTGCCTGGGTGTGTAAATAGCATGCACCCCAAAGCTGGGGAACAAACGAAAAAGACAACTATACGAAATTTTTGTCTAAACGTATCGTGTGATCTTGTTTGCTGCAATCAATACAATCGCAATAAAATGCAGGGTCTGAAACAGAACCGGAAATGCGCCATCATGGACCCTCATTATGTTTTATTTTTTCTCTCTGTGCACGTGTGAATGTATGTGTGTGCGTGTATGTATGATGTATTTATGTGTGTATGTATGATGTATATGAAATGACGTGTGAGAAAACGCGAAACTTACAGCCGAACTTGCTTCTTTTGGTAGCTGTTTTCCAGATCGCTGATATTCAAATTTTGTAGCCTCTGTTTTACATAAAGGGACCTCAATTGTAAATGCTGCAAAAACTGTTTGAAAACTCAATAACAGATTGAAAGATAAGTACAAAACGCACCACCGGAAATTCGTGTCAAATTTGGAACCCTTGAATGATGTTCACCTCAACGATGCAACGGAAGGTAAATTGTCGATTTTTCCTCTACTGCAACTCCTGCCAAACTAAACTCGGTCAATCAAACGCTCTTGACTGAAGGGTTTTAGAACGTTCTAACTGACTTTTTGTCTTCTATTGACTTTCGGTTGCTAAAATTCGAGACAGTGTTTCGAGGGTTGTACTTTGAAAGAGTTTGACTTTAGCGTTCTATTGCCTGTAATTTCTGTTGTTTTGAATTTAAGGAATTGTAGCAAACAATATCCACAATTCCTGTACCCGTTTTTTTAACAGACAATGTAAGAAAAGGTATACAGGAAACCATGCACAGAAATCCATTGCTGAAAACAACAGAGATCCCCTGTTCTGCCATCACCCATACAGACAAAAAAGCGAATGTTGCGATAATACTACAAACAGCTTATCTGCTAAAGCCAATAGCGTCTGCAGGTCAATTGCAATTTGCGTAAATTTGACAATCTGCTCATGGGTCTGAATTTAAGGTCTGGATGAGTATGATCATACCGCATTTCGGTCTAGAGCAGTTTGATGACAAATTAAACAATGACAATTGCGCATGCGCGTGCCTCTGGGGCTGTAAGTATTATTTACCCTAAAGCGGTGAGGACAAACGGAAAAGATCACTAATTTGTTACCAAATCTTTTCCTCGGTATATCACGCGATCTTGTTTGTTGCGCAATTATTATGCTCGCAATAAAACCAGAGGCCTGAACCGGATAACGGGTGTGCGCCATCATCGCCCCTGATTATGTTTATTTTTTCTTTTTCTCTCGATGTGCCCGTATGTCTGTATGTGTGTGCGTCTGTGTGTATGTATGTATGTTTGCATGTATTCATGTATGAAAATGTGTATGTATTTTTGAGTATATGTTTGTAAAAATGTTTTCATGTATGTTTGTATGTGTATGTACCTAAATTTTTGTATGTATGCTTGTATATTCATGTATATTTGGTATGGATGTTTGTATTTATGTATAAATGTATGTACGTTTGTATGCATGCATGTATGCATGTATGTATGTTTGTATGTATGCATGTATTATGTATGTATGTTGGTATGCATGTTTGTTCGTATGTTATAACGTATGTAAGTATCTATGCTTGTATGTATGTATCTATTTTTTATGTTTGTATCTATGTTTGCATGTATGTATCTATGTTTGTTTATATGTGTATGTTGGTATGAAGGTACGCTTGTTTGTATGTATGTATGCATGTAAAAATGCATCTATAAGCGAACTGACGTCCCTGTTGGTTAGAGAAGCAAACGAACGCTTGTTTAGGCGCCAGTCTTCGTTCTCGGAGAGTGCCAAGTACGCCGAAATCGGGAGTTGTATACTTTTCTGAAACGATCAAAGTGAGAGATATGGCGTTCTTACACGACATTGATGCCTCCGATGTTTTTGTTATTTTGCTTGGTGGAAATGACGTGTGAGAAAACGCGAAAATTACAGCCGCTTTTGCTTTTTTGGGTTGTTGTTTCCATGATTGGTGATATTCCAAAATTTTGCAATCACGAACACAAAGTTCATTGCAGCCTCTGTTTTACCAAGAGGGAGCTCAAGTGTAAATACTGCCAAATTTGCTGGGAAACTCAATAACAGATCAAAAGATAAGTACAAAAAGCACTACCAAGAATTCGTGTCAAACTTGGAACCCTTAAATGATGAGGGCCCTTAAATTTGGAACCTTAACTTCAACGATACAACAACCATTAATTTGGTAGAGGAAATTGTCGGTTTCTCCATTGATGCTACTCCTGCCAAACTAAACTACATCAATCAAAGGCTCTTGACTGAAGGGTTTAAAAACGTTCTGACTTCTTTCGTCTCATTGACTTTTGGCTGCTAAAACTCTAAACTTTGTGTTTTGGAGGTTGTACTTTAAAGAAAGAGTTTGAAATTAGTGTTCCATGGCTTACAATTTTTTGTTTTGAATTTAAGGAATTGTAGCGAAAAATAACCAAAATTTCTGCACACGTTAATTGTGACAGATCGTTAGAAAAAGCATACAAATCATGTACAAAAATCTTTCGTCAAAATAAACAGAGGTCCCCTCTGCCATCACCCACCCAGGCAATAGAAGAGCATGTGACAATACGACAAACCTCTCAATCTTCTAAAACCAATAACGTCTACGGATCAATTGCCAGTGGCGTAAGTGACATTTCTGCGGCAATTTATATCAAATATAAAACTAATATCAACAATTGATTCTTAAAAATGTTACACAAAGCTCAGCTGAGAATTTTAAGTGGCTGCTTTACTTTCATAGGAAATTTTCGGTGACGGAAGCAACAAACGGAACAATCCAATTGTCTTTGGTGACAGAGAAAGCCAATGTAGCTCAATTTTCTTGACGAATTTAGCCAAGATGTTCTTAACTCTAGGTTCACGTAAGAGCTTTAGTCAGCTCTCAATGTATGAGCTTGTGTTTAGTCTGGTGATCTCTTGATGTGAAATGCAATGTTCTGCACAGAGTCAGAGTCATACCTGAAAAATTAAATTGTTGTGTCAAGGGCATCTTTTCTACGTAACCAAAAAATCTCAAGAGGTAACACAAGTTGTCAGAGCAAATTTCGAGCCTCTAATCTGGCCATAGATGACGACCCAGAGCTATCACTACAGTCGTCAGTCAATAATATAATATATTCACAAAAGAACACAGCTAGAGAGTCCCTGAAGCCACCAAAACGAATTAAACATTTTATCCGAAACTGATGGCAATATGGTTCAAAAGACAATGCAGGATGTTAAGTAATTGCGAAAATTTCAGTGAAACACTGTCACTGCAAATGGACGAAATGTTAGATGGAATGGACTTTGTTGATCAAGCCGGCAAGTGTTCCCAACCAATAAAACATCAACCAATTACCAGAACTAATTTGACCCCTGTAAATCCGAAAAGATTAAAAGCATGGGAAAAGTCAGCGCACCAGATAAAGTTAAGGCCTTGGTGCAAAAAGCAAAGAAAAGGAAGCCGTTAAAAGTCTCAGGTAAGTAGCTGTCTCATTAAAGGTTCGCGTAGACACTTTGACTAAAACTGTTTGGGAGCTTAAATGCTGTGCGGCAAGTCTGGCAATGAGGAACGCTCATGAAGTGCACCACTTCAATGCCTGCATGAAAAATCTGGTTAGTGTCTGTAGTTCTACCGAATCCTGAAAATCAAACATTTTCGCTCAAAAGAGCAAAAGTAAGCCGATCAGAAAATTCTGCAGAAAAAAACTGTTAAAAGAGTATGTAGCAGTTTTTTGATAGTAATTTTAAATCATTTTTGCATTAGTTGTCCTGGCTATCATGAGAGGGAATAAATTAGCAGTTTTTCTCTCGTGTTTCTGAACATCATTCATCTTTTTGACTGAAAAATTTTTTAAAAACATTTAACTCCCATTTAGGACTAAGCATGCGCATATGAGCTGTACAGTCTTTTCAAACAACTTTACAAATGTTATGTTTTGTTCACAGGGCCCTTTTAAACTGAAATATGGGGACCACTGGCTTCACATGTATGAGATCGGCAAAATCAGTTTAGACAATGGAAGAAATTCGGCTCAAGAGAATATCCAATTTTGTTGTTGCATCTGTCGAAAATAACGAAAATTAAGTGTGCTCAAAAATTTAATGTCAATACCAAATTAAGCCTCGTTACTAAACTCACTTTTGTCGTACCCAATATTACTTTTCATTTTCAATTGCTAAATAAGACGAACTATTTTGAATATGCTGCTATTCAGGTTTATCTGTTCTATCTTCAAAATCCAGGACTTGCAAAACTCGTTGCGTTGTTTTCAGTTAATGGTGATCCTGGTAAACAACCTCATTACACGAACATGTACGTTTTTGTTGCTACTCAATAATAGTCATATTGAGCTTCAATATTTGTTGGTTGTAGTTTAAGCTGCTTTGAGGGTTGTAGTTTGAAGAAAGAGCTTGTTTTAGTTTTCTATTGCCTGTATATTTTCCTTGTTTTGAATTTAAGGAATTGTTGTAGCAAACACGCGACAGGAAACGATGTTTAACAATTTTTTGTCAAAAACAACAGAGTTCCCCTCTTCTGCCATTACCAACACAGGCAATAAAAGAGAAAGTTGTGATAATACAACAAACAGCTCCATCTCTAAAGCCAATAGCGTCTATGGATCAATGGCCAATTGGGCAAGTTTGACACATTTGAGCACGTGCTACGGCATTGTAACCCATTGTAAAAATATGGCATATGCGTTTGGGGGATGCAAATAAAATTACCCTCTAAGGGGGAAGGAGACGGAAAATATCCAAACTGGCACAGCATATAAGAGTATCTTGATCTTATATAGAGGCATTTGTTGACAAAAATTTAATGTGGCAAAGAACGCACAAAGCGATTTGAAGAGTTCACATGCGTCGATCTGCTTATGCGGCTGGATGGGTATGTTCACACCGCATTTCGGTCTTGAGCAGTCCGATGACATACAATATAAAATGAAGACCGCTGCGCATTCACGTGTGTCTGGGGGTGTAAATAGTATGCACCCCAAAGCTGGGGAACAAACGAAAAAGACCACTATACGAAATTTTTGTCTCAACGTATCGTGTGATCTTGTTTGCTGCAATTAATACAATCGCAATAAAATGCAGTGTCTGAAACAGAACCGGAAATGCGCCATCATGGACCCTCATTATGTTTTATTTTTTCTCTCACTGTGCACGTGTGAATGTATGTGTGTGCGTGTATGTATGCATGTATGTATGTATTTATGTGTGTATGTATGTATGATGTAGATGAAATGACGTGTGAGAAAACGCGAAACTTACAGCCGAATTTGCTTCTTTTGGTAGCTGTTTTCCAGATCACTGATATTCGAATTTTTAACAATCAGGCGAACACAAAGTTGATTGTAGCCTATGTTTTACCCAAATTGACCAAGTTAAATGCAGCAAAAACTGTTTGAAAACTCAATAACAGATTGAAAGATAAGTACAAAACGCACTACCAAAAATTCGTGTCAAATTTGGAACCCGTAAATGATGAGGTTCACTACAACGACACAACATCCATTAACTTGGCAGAGGAAATTGTCGGTTTTTCCATTGACTCTACTCCAGCCAAACTAAACTGCATCAATCAAACGCTCTTGACTGAAGGGTTTAGGAACGTTCTGACTTTTTGTCTTCATGACTTTCGGTTGCTAAAATTCTAGAGTGTGTTTCGAGGGCTGTACCTTAAAAGAGTTTGATTTTAGCGTTCTAATGCCTGTAATTTCTCGTTGTTTTGAATTTAAGGAATTGTAGCAAACAATATCCACAATTCCTGTACCCGTTTTTTTTTATCAGACTATGTACGAAAAGGTATACAGGAAACCATGTGCAGAAATCTATTGCTGAAAACAACAAAATTCCCAGTTCTGCCATCACCCACGCAGGCAATAAAAGCGAATGTTGCGATAAAACGACAAACAGCTTATCTGCTAAAGCCAATAGCGTCGACAGGTCAACTTCAATTTGCGTAAATTTGTCAATTCTGCGGCAACATATTTTTTGTGGCAAGATAAAACTAAAAGCAAAAATAGTCTGATAACGTGCAGGAAGCACAACAAGTGACCCCCCGTTTGCCCCCACCAGTATGTTATGCAAGCATCCCCTCCCACTGGCGGAGCACTTATTATTACATTGCAAATCATTGTAAAAGTATGGCATGTGCATATGGGGATGCAAAAAGTATTCGCTGAGGTGGGAAAAGAGACGGAAAAGATGCAAATTAGCATAGCGTAAAAGAGTAAATTGATCTCATGTATAAGCATTGTTGCTTAAAGTTAGCGGGGTCAAAGACGCATCAATCGACTTAAGGAAATCACTGTGGTGGATCTGCTCATGGGTCTGAATTTAAGGACTGGATGAGTATAATCATGCCGCATTTCGGTCTAGAGCAGTTTGATGACAAATTAAACAATGACAATTGCGCATGCGCGTGCCTCTGGGGCTGTAAGTATTATTTACCCTAAAGCGGTTAGGACAAACGGAAAAGATCACTAATTTGTTACCAAATCTTTTCCTCGGTATATCATGCGATCTTGTTTGTTGCGCAATTATTATGCTCGCAATAAAACCAGAGGCCTGAACCGGATAACGAGTGTGCGCCATCATCCCCCCTGATTATGTTTATTTTCTCTTTTTCTCTCGATGTGTCCGTGTGTCTGTTTGTGTGTGCGTCTGTGTGTATGTATGTATGTTTGCATGTATTCATGTATGAAAATATGTATGTATTTTTGTATGTATGTATGTATGTACCTAAATTTTTGTATGTATGTTTGTATATTTATGTATATTTGTTATGGATGTTAGTATTTATGTATAAATGTTTGTACGTTTGTATGCATGCATGTATTTAAGCATGTATCTATGCACGTATGTATGTTTGTTAGTTTGTATGTATGAATGTATTATGTATGTATGTTGGTATGCATGTTTGTTTGTATGTTATAACGTAATTAAGTATCTATGCTTGTATGTATGTATCTAATTTTTTATGTTTGTATCTGTTTGCATGTATGTATCTATGTTTGTTTATATGTGTATGTTGGTATGAAGGTATGAACTGCCGTCCCTGTTGATTAGAGAAGCAAACGAACACTTGTTTAGTCGCCGGTCTTCGTTCTCGGAGAGTGCCAAGTACGCCGAAATCGGGAGTTGGATACTTTTCTGAAACGATCAAAGTAAGAGATATGGCGTTCTTACAAGACATTGATGCCTCCGATGTTTTTGTTAGTTTGCTTGGTGGAAATGACGTGTGAGAAAACGCGAAACCTACAGCCGCTTTTGCTTTTTTGGGTTCAATAACAGATCAAAACATAAAAGAGCAGTTTATTGGTAAGTGAAGAGCATTTATTTATAAATGTATGTAGCAGTTTATTGGTATTTTTAAAAATCATTTTTGCATTAGTTGGCCTAGCTCTCATTAGAGGGAATAAATTAGCAGTTTTTCTCTCATGTTTTTGAACATCATTCATCTTTTTGACTGAAAAAATTTTTGAAAACATTTATGACTCCTTGAGTAAACAATTTGGAAGAACAGAAGGCAGCCATTTAAGACTAAGCATGCGCATATGAGCTGTACAATCTTTTTAAATAACTTAACGAAATGTTATTTGTTCTGTTCTCAAGGCCCTTTCAAACTGAAATATGGGGACTGCTGGCTTCACTGTATGAGATCGGCGAAATCAGTTTAGATAATGGAAGAAATTCGGCTCAAGAAAATATCCAATTTTGGTGTTGCATCTGTCGAAAATAACGAATTCTATTTCAATTGCTAAAAAACACGAGCTATTTTGAATATGCTGCTATTCAGGTGTACCTGTTCTATCTTGAAAACCCAGAACTCGCAAAACTCTGCGTTATTTTCAGTTAATGGTGACTCTGTAAACAATCTCGTTACATGAACATGTACGTTTTTGTTGCTACTCAATATTAGTCAATATTGAGCTACTCAATATTTGTTGCTACTCAATATTTTGTTGTTACTTAATATTGGTCTTCCATTTTTAATTGCTAAATATAAAATTATTCTGAATATAACGCTACTTTTCTCTTGTTGTTGATTTATGGTGACACCCTGCAATTTGTAAAATTTGTTGTGTAAAACTTGACACAGGGACTCGTTATAGTGACATTTTTTGCGTGTATTTTTCTATTTATTTTCTCGATATTGACAATCTTTACTTTGAAATTTTGATAAAGTACTGAACTCAAATTTTTCCCATGCATAGATCTAAAAACAAGTCTTCTTTGATTTTAGCAGAGAATTGGTTTTCAAAAGGACATCCGCTAGCGTCTGGTTTCGCGAACAAAATTTTGTAATCCTTCACGTCCAAATAGTACCTAAAAAAGTTGTCTGGGTGGTATTGTCGTATTAGCAAGAGGGAGCTCAGGTGTAAATGCTGCCAAACTGCTGGGAAACTCAATAACAGATCAAAAGATAAATACAAAAAGCACTACCAAGAATTCATGTCAAATTTGGAACCCTTAAATGAAGAGGTTCACTTCAAAGATACAACATACATTAATTTGGTAGAGGAAATTGTCGGTTTTTCCATTGACGCTACTCCTGCCAAACTAAACTGCATCAATCAAACGCTCTTGACTGAAGGGTTTAGGAACGTTCCAACAGACTTCTTTCGTCTCATTGACTTTTGGCTGCTAAAACTCTAAACTTTCTGTTTTGGAGGTGGTACTTTAAAGAAAGAGTTTGAAATTAGTGTTCCACAGCTTGCAATTTTTGCCGTTATTTTGAATTTAAGGAATTGCAGCAAAAATTATCCAAAAATTCCTGCACCCGTTATTTTTGACAGATCGTTAGAAAAAACATACAAACCATGTACAAAAACCTTTCGTCAAAAACAACAGAGGTCCCCTCTGCCATCACCTACCCCGGCGATAAAAGAGCATGTCACAATACCACAAACATCTCCATCTTCTAAAACCAATAGCCTCTACGGGTCAATTGCCAGTTGCGTAAGTGAAATTTCTACGGCGATATATATCAAATATAAAACTAAATGCAACAATTGATTTTTGAACTTTGATGTCTCTTGATGTGAAATGAAACGTTCTGCACAGAGTCAGAAAGTCATACGTGAAAAATTAAATTGTTATGTCAAGGGCATCTTCTCTACGTAACCAAAAAATCTCAAGAGGTAACACAAGTTGTCAGAGCAAATCCCGAACCTCTAATCTGGCAATAGATGACGACCCAGAGCTATCACTACAGTCGTCAGTCAATAATATAATATATTCACGAAAGAACACAGCTAGAAAGTCCCTGAAGCCACCAAAACGAATTAAACATTTTACACGAAACTGATGGCAATATGGTTCAAAAGACAATGCAGGATGTTAAAAGTAATTGCGAAAATTTCAGTGAAACACTGTAACTGCAAATGGAAGGAATGTTAGATGCAATGGACTCTGTTCATCAAGCCGGCAAATGTTCCCAGCCAATTACCAGAATTGATTGATATTGCATCAACCAATTTATCAGAACTAATTTGACTCCTGTAAATCCGAAAAGTTTAAGAGCAGGGAAGAAGTCAGCGAACCAGATCAAGTTAAGGCCTTGGTGCAAAAAGCAAAGAAAAGGAAGCCGTTAAAAGTCTCAGGTAAGTAGCTGTCTCATTAAAGGTTCGCGTAGACACTTTGACTAAAACTGTTTGGGAGCTTAAATGCTGTGCGGCAAGTCTGGCAATGAGGAACGCTCATGAAGTGCACCACTTCAATGCCTGCATGAAAAATCTGGTTAGTGTCTGTAGTTCTACCGGAGCCCGCCCACCAAGGAGTTCAGAGACGATAACTCTAATCCTGAAAATCATACATTTCCGCCCAAAAGAGCATAAGTAAGCCGATCAGAAATTTCGGCAGAAAAAACTGTTACAAGAGTATATAGCAGTTTTTTGGTATTTTTTTAAAATCATTTTTGCATTAGTTGGCCTAGCTCTCATTAGAGGGAATAAATTAGCAGTTTTTCTCTCATGTTGTTGAACATCATTCTTCTTTTTGACTGAAAACATTTATGACTCCTTGAGTAAACAATTCGGAAGAACAGAAGGCAGCCATTTAAGACTAAGCATGCGCATATGAGCTGTACAATCTTTTTAAATAACTTAACGAAATGTTATTTGTTCTGTTCTCAAGGCCCTTTCAAACTGAAATATGGGGACTGCTGGCTTCACTGTATGAGATCGGCAAAATCAGTTTAGACAATGGAAGAAATTCGGCTCAAGAGAATATCCAATTTTGTTGTTGCATCTGTCGAAAATAACGAAAATTAAATGTGCTCAAAAATTTAATGTCAGTACCAAATTAAGCCTCGTTACTAAACTCACTATTGTCGTACCCAATATTACTTTTCATTTTCAATTGCTAAATAAGACGAGCTATTTTGAATATGCTGCTATTCAGGTGTACCTGTTCTATCTTGAAAATCCAGAACTCGCAAAACTCGTTGCGTTATTTTCAGTTAAAGATGATCCTATCAACAATCTCGTTACATGAACATGTACGTTTTTGTTGCTACTCAATATTAGTCAAAAATGAGCTACTCAATATTTGTTGCAACTCAATATTTTGTTGTTACTGAATATTAGTCTTCCATTTTTAATTGCTAAATATAAAATTATTCTGAATATAACGCTACTTTTCTCTTGTTGTTGATTTATGGTGACACCAAGAGGGAGCTCAGGTGTAAATGCTGCCAAACTGCTGGGAAATTCAATAACAGATCAAAAGATAAATACAAAAAGCACTACCAAGAATTCATGTCAAATTTGGAACCCTTAAATGAAGAGGTTCACTCCAAAGATACAACATACATTAATTTGGTAGAGGAAATTGTCGGTTTTTCCATTGACGCTACTCCTGCCAAACTAAACTGCATCAATCAAACGCTCTTGACTGAAGGGTTTAGGAACGTTCCAACAGACTTCTTTCGTCTCATTGACTTTTGGCTGCTAAAACTCTAAACTTTCTGTTTTGGAGGTGGTACTTTAAAGAAAGAGTTTGAAATTAGTGTTCCACAGCTTGCAATTTTTGCCGTTGTTTTGAATTTAAGGAAATGCAGCAAAAATTATCCAAAAATTCCTGCACCCGTTATTTTTGACAGATCGTTAGAAAAAACATACAAACCATGTACAAAAACCTTTCGTCAAAAACAACAGAGGTCCCCTCTGCCATCACCCACCCCGGCGATAAAAGAGCATGTCACAATACCACAAACATCTCCATCTTCTAAAACCAATAGCGTCTACGGGTCAATTGCCAGTTGCGTAAGTGACATTTCTACGGCGATATATATCAAATATAAAACTAAATGCAACAATTGATTTTTGAACTTTGATGTCTCTTGATGTGAAATGAAACGTTCTGCACAGAGTCAAAAAGTCATACGTGAAAAATTAAATTGTTATGTCAAGGGCATCTTCTCTACGTAACCAAAAAATCTCAAGAGGTAACACAAGTTGTCAGAGCAAATCCCGAACCTCTAATCTGGCAATAGATGACGACCCAGAGCTATCACTACAGTCGTCAGTCAATAATATAATATATTCGAGAAAGACCACAGCTAGAAAGTCCCTGAAGCCACCAAAACGAATTAAACATTTTACACGAAACTGATGGCAATATGGTTCAAAAGACAATGCAGGATGTTAAAAGTAATTGCGAAAATTTCAGTGAAACACTGTAACTGCAAATGGAAGGAATGTTAGATGCAATGGACTCTGTTCATCAAGCCGGCAAATGTTCCCAGCCAATTACCAGAATTGATTGATATTGCATCAACCAATTTATCAGAACTAATTTGACTCCTGTAAATCCGAAAAGTTTAAGAGCAGGGAAGAAGTCAGCGAACCAGATCAAGTTAAGGCCTTGGTGCAAAAAAGCAAAGAAAAGGAAGCCGTTAAAAGTCTCAGGTAAGTAGCTGTCTCATTAAAGGTTCGCGTAGACACTTTGACTAAAACTGTTAGGGAGCTTAAATGCTGTGCGGCAAGTCTGGCAATGAGGAACGCTCATGAAGTGCACCACTTCAATGCCTGCATGAAAAATCTGGTTAGTGTCTGTAGTTCTACCGGAGCCCGCCCACCAAGGAGTTCAGAGACGATAACTCTAATCCTGAAAATCATACATTTCCGCTCAAAAGAGCAAAAGTAAGCCGATCAGAAATTTCGGCAGAAAAAACTGTTACAAGAGTATATAGCAGTTTTTTGGTATTTTTTTAAAATCATTTTTGCATTAGTTGGCCTAGCTCTCATTAGAGGGAATAAATTAGCAGTTTTTCTCTCATGTTGTTGAACATCATTCTTCTTTTTGACTGAAAACATTTATGACTCCTTGAGTAAACAATTCAGAAGAACAGAAGGCAGCTATTTAAGACTAAGCATGCGCATATGAGCTGTACAATCTTTTTAAATAACTTAACGAAATGTTATTTGTTCTGTTCTCAAGGCCCTTTCAAACTGAAATATGGGGACTGCTGGCTTCACTGTATGAGATCGGCAAAATCAGTTTAGACAATGGAAGAAATTCGGCTCAAGAGAATATCCAATTTTGTTGTTGCATCTGTCGAAAATAACGAAAATTAAATGTGCTCAAAAATTTAATGTCAGTACCAAATTAAGCCTCGTTACTAAACTCACTATTGTCGTACCCAATATTACTTTTCATTTTCAATTGCTAAATAAGACGAGCTATTTTGAATATGCTGCTATTCAGGTGTACCTGTTCTATCTTGAAAATCCAGAACTCGCAAAACTCGTTGCGTTATTTTCAGTTAAAGATGATCCTATCAACAATCTCGTTACATGAACATGTACGTTTTTGTTGCTACTCAATATTAGTCAAAAATGAGCTACTCAATATTTGTTGCAACTCAATATTTTGTTGTTACTGAATATTAGTCTTCCATTTTTAATTGCTAAATATAAAATTATTCTGAATATAACGCTACTTTTCTCTTGTTGTTGATTTATGGTGACACCAAGAGGGAGCTCAGGTGTAAATGCTGCCAAACTGCTGGGAAATTCAATAACGGATCAAAAGATAAATACAAAAAGCACTACCAAGAATTCATGTCAAATTTGGAACCCTTAAATGAAGAGGTTCACTCCAAAGATACAACATACATTAATTTGGTAGAGGAAATTGTCGGTTTTTCCATTGACGCTACTCCTGCCAAACTAAACTGCATCAATCAAACGCTCTTGACTGAAGGGTTTAGGAACGTTCCAACAGACTTCTTTCGTCTCATTGACTTTTGGCTGCTAAAACTCTAAACTTTCTGTTTTGGAGGTGGTACTTTAAAGAAAGAGTTTGAAATTAGTGTTCCACAGCTTGCAATTTTTGCCGTTGTTTTGAATTTAAGGAAATGCAGCAAAAATTATCCAAAAATTCCTGCACCCGTTATTTTTGACAGATCGTTAGAAAAAACATACAAACCATGTACAAAAACCTTTCGTCAAAAACAACAGAGGTCCCCTCTGCCATCACCCACCCCGGCGATAAAAGAGCATGTCACAATACCACAAACATCTCCATCTTCTAAAACCAATAGCGTCTACGGGTCAATTGCCAGTTGCGTAAGTGACATTTCTACGGCGATATATATCAAATATAAAACTAAATGCAACAATTGATTTTTGAACTTTGATGTCTCTTGATGTGAAATGAAACGTTCTGCACAGAGTCAAAAAGTCATACGTGAAAAATTAAATTGTTATGTCAAGGGCATCTTCTCTACGTAACCAAAAAATCTCAAGAGGTAACACAAGTTGTCAGAGCAAATCCCGAACCTCTAATCTGGCAATAGATGACGACCCAGAGCTATCACTACAGTCGTCAGTCAATAATATAATATATTCGAGAAAGAACACAGCTAGAAAGTCCCTGAAGCCACCAAAACGAATTAAACATTTTACACGAAACTGATGGCAATATGGTTCAAAAGACAATGCAGGATGTTAAAAGTAATTGCGAAAATTTCAGTGAAACACTGTAACTGCAAATGGAAGGAATGTTAGATGCAATGGACTCTGTTCATCAAGCCGGCAAATGTTCCCAGCCAATTACCAGAATTGATTGATATTGCATCAACCAATTTATCAGAACTAATTTGACTCCTGTAAATCCGAAAAGTTTAAGAGCAGGGAAGAAGTCAGCGAACCAGATAAAGTTAAGGCCTTGGTGCAAAAAAGCAAAGAAAAGGAAGCCGTTAAAAGTCTCAGGTAAGTAGCTGTCTCATTAAAGGTTCGCGTAGACACTTTGACTAAAACTGTTAGGGAGCTTAAATGCTGTGCGGCAAGTCTGGCAATGAGGAACGCTCATGAAGTGCACCACTTCAATGCCTGCATGAAAAATCTGGTTAGTGTCTGTAGTTCTACCGGAGCCCGCCCACCAAGGAGTTCAGAGACGATAACTCTAATCCTGAAAATCATACATTTCCGCTCAAAAGAGCAAAAGTAAGCCGATCAGAAATTTCGGCAGAAAAAACTGTTACAAGAGTATATAGCAGTTTTTTGGTATTTTTTTAAAATCATTTTTGCATTAAATGGCCTAGCTCTCATTAGAGGGAATAAATTAGCAGTTTTTCTCTCATGTTTTTGAACATCATTCTTCTTTTTGACTGAAAAATTTTTTGAAAACATTTATGACTCCTTGAGTAAACAATTCGGAAGAACAGAAGGCAGCCATTTAAGACTAAGCATGCGCATATGAGCTGTACAATCTTTTTAAATAACTTAACGAAATGTTATTTGTTCTGTTCTCAAGGCCCTTTCCAACTGAAATATGGGGACTGCTGGCTTCACTGTATGAGATCGGCAAAATCAGTTTAGACAATGGAAGAAATTCGGCTCAAGAGAATATCCAATTTTGTTGTTGCATCTAACGAAAATTAAATGAGCTCAAAAATTTAATGTCAATACCAAATTAAGCCTCGTTACTAAACTCACTATTGTCGTACCTAATATTACTTTTCATTTTCAATTGCTAAATAAGACGAGCTATTTTGAATATGCTGCTATTCAGGTGTACCTGTTCTATCTTGAAAATCCAGAACTCGCAAAACTCGTTGCGTTATTTTCAGTTAATGATGATCCTATCAACAATCTCGTTACATGAACATGTAAGTTTTTGTTGCTACTCAATATTAGTCAATAATGAGCTACTCAATATTTGTTGCTACTCAATATTTTGTTGTTACTGAATATTAGTCTTCCATTTTTAATTGCTAAATATAAAATTATTCTGAATATAACGCTACTTTTCTCTTGTTGTTGATTTATGATGACACCCTGAAATTTGTAAAATTTGTTGTGTAATACTTGACACAGGGTCTCGTTATAGGAACACTTTTGCGTGTATTTTTCTATTTATTTTCTCGATATCGACCATCTTTACTTTGAAATTTTGATAAAGTACTGAACTCAAATTTTTCCCATGCATAGATCTAAAAACAATTCTTCTTTAATTTTAGCAGAGAACTGGTTTTCAAAAGGACATCCGCTAGCAGTCTGGTTTCGCGAACAAAATTTTGCAATCCTTCACTTCCAAATAACACCTAAACAAGTGGTCTGGGTGGTATTGTCGCAATGAGGCGCCTACGCAGTAAAAAGATTCGTTGAAACCACAGACCGGCCAGCTGTATCCATCACAAAGCCCAAGAGCCAACGACTATTTGATGAAAAGCTCGGACAATATGATATCTGAAGAAGAACGCATGGCATTCTTTGTACTAGTTATAGGGAACTGCAAAATATTTGTTGCATTGATAACGATCACAATGGTCGATATCGCCTGGTGTATTCTGCTTCAGACGAAATCAGAGCCCGAACAGTTTTTATTCGTTCTCTTCTGGGCTTCATGTAAAGCATACCAGATGTGGTGTTGGATTTTTGAGACCCATTCGAAAAAACACCACAACGGAGAGTTTTGTGAAATATAGAGACAATTTTTTTGCTTTCAATCAATGCAGATGTCAAAGTTCTGGTGTTGTTGCAAACAAAACCATCACTTTTGATTCAATTACTGTTGAAAGTATTAATAAGCTAAAAAGAGAGGTGGCTTGGGCGTGGAAAACATCAAAAACAAACCAGTTCTAGGCAAACGTGCACGAATTTCAAAGCTCTCCCAATTGGAATATTTTGACAATGCTTAATGTCAATTCATGTCAGCAGTTACCTTAAAAGTGCCACCTTTTAATCAAATCTTTGTGCTGATTAATCATAGCGTGGTTTAATTACAAAGGTCTTTAATAAAGAACTTTGAAAATTACAGCCATTTAATGAAGTAGTAAACGCCTGCAGTTCAAATGTTCGCGAAATCGAGTGCAGTCATGATTGCAGTAGGGATATAAAAGTAAATGGTAGCCCATGTGTACTTCACTAGTACCAGTTTATAGTTTCTGTGACTCGCCTTCTTTCTCACTTAAGAGTTTGGAGGACGTTCCATCGGTTTCTGTAGCAAATTCGGTTTATCCCTCCCGAGATTTATAAAAATAATATCCGCATTACAGTCAGCGATGCTGTACCTTTGACTGAAAATCGATATCACTATGTTCTACTCAACTGTTTTACAGAAAAGAATTTGTTACCTACTGAAAATTCCTTTCCGAAAAATTGAGGAAGCATCTCTGAAAATCAGCGGTTTCATTATTTTAGCGATAAAGGTACACATTGCTTTTTGAATTTTCGTGCTCATATCGATTCAATTCTAGGACGAAAGATACAGCAAATTTGGACTATGGTTAGTTTCGACAGCAGTAACTATGATCTGCTTTGGATAATGGTTTTTTCCAAGTGCTTTGGAGCTCGATCTTGCTCCACCTGCCCGAAATACCGACAATAGTCTTAACAAAAAATAAGTCATTTTCACGAATGGTGTAACCATAAAGAAAGCGACGGTTAAAAGGGAACATTGGGCTAAATGGCTTCAAGTGGCAGATCTTCCACCTGTTTTGATAATGTCAAGAAAAATTACAATACTCTCGTTTTTTTTTGCTGCAGTGTTTTCCCCAATTGGAATCTTTTTAATCACCAAGTTCATGCAGAACTCTCGGGCGCGATACATTGCTCTATCACAGATTCAACTATTTCATGCAAGCTTTTTCTTTTCATCGCAGACTTGGGTGCAGAATACCATATTTTGCAAAGGTGCACGTTCAATAGTTTTAACGGTTCTCATGTCTGCTTGGTTGTAGGTTAAAAAAATTGATAGTACTCACACTTCTTATGCCATTGGCCAAGGAGGTGCATTTCATGAGCCTGAAGTCCACGAGAGCCACGTGCTTTTTGCTGACTCAACAGATGTGGATTAAACGTTGCGGGCTTGAAATGAGAAAGTGCAACTAGTGACATTGAACACGAACTACCTTCGACTGCACCAATCGATTACATGCACTGTGCTCTTATGTTGCTTTCCGCACAATCTTACAGGGCTCACCAAAAGTCTTACTGGCAGTGCAAAAACAGAAATCAATATTCAAATGGACTTAATTTTATGCATCCGATAAAGGAAAGTTTACAATAGCGGAATAACGAAACTTGATCAAATGTCTCAATTTAAAGCTAATGAAAACTTCAATTGGCTTTTTTGTCGCTCCTGGTTTTTTCAGAAACCGAACAAACAAAAATCTGCACAATCAGTGAACTTCATGAAGGGCCAAGACTTTTATTGGAGTCGAGCAGGAACGAAAAGATACAATCTGCCCAAAAAACTTCTGGGCTTTTGCGAGAATGTGGTCAAGTTTTTGAGAGAAGAAAGGATGGAAACCATTCATAAGCATTCTCTGAATATCTTCCTGCTCCGAATCAGCGCTTCGGTCCCCTTTTCTCTTCATCGGCTATGTCATTCGAGGCAGCTTTTAGGGGAAGTATTAACAGGCTAGGCTCAATAAATGAGAGATCTGCCGCAGCTTTACAGAAGCAAAAAATTGCATGAATTAGGCTAGAAAATGAATCAATCCAATCATTTTTTGACGTTTTAACCACTGGAGTACACGAAGATAAAGCAGAAAACTTTGATAAGGAGATGGAAGAGACCAATTCAATCAAAAAACGCTCAACCTCTATACTCAGAATCTAATTTTTTAATCGGCAAAAAATTTATCAACCTTTTTTTTTACTAAGCTGCTTATAGAAGCAAAAATGCGAACAGTTTTCAGAAGTTTAATAATAACAAACAAAACTCTAACAGATCAATTCAGTTCTTCATTCCATTTTCCGAAGAGGGAATACCTGTTTGAGCATTCGTCGAATTTTTCGACGCCACTGAAGAAACGATCCAATAAAGGGCTTAATCCATTAAGGGTTCAAAAGAAGAATCATATGAGAATCTTAACAATTTCAAGACATGGTTAAGGAGTTTTTGTATGTTACGATTTGCTTCATTGCGAGATTTATGCAATACCAATTTGTTCCGTTTTCGACCACTTTGAACAAGCTTGTTCAATATTTTCTGCAAATTCCTTTACATATCGATTTATTGTATAAAACTTGCATAATTTTTTTAAAATTTCAACCAGACAGCAACATCGAGGCCAGAAAGTGTCGATGACGTACTTGCACGCAACGAGAGAGGCAGAAATATGGATTTTTCGCTTTGACTACACTCAGTGAGGTAGAAGGGTTGTAAGAAATTGTTAAACTTAAATAAAACTGATGTTGCATCTGGAAAAATCGAGACAAAATTTATCCTTTTCGTCTTATTCGGTAGCCTGTCAGCCAGACAGCGAACATGGTGGTCGGTTCGGTAGTTCATGCACTCAGTGAGGGAGGCAGTAGAAATTTGATTTTTTTTCGCCTTCCCTGCACTCAATTAGAGAGGTAGGAGTGTTACAAACTCTGATTAAATTAATTTTGATTTTTAAGCTGCACTCGAAAATGAAGGCAGAATTACCAAGCATAATTGTGCGCGTCAGCACGCACAAGATCAAAGGAAAACTTTTTTGGCTAGAAAATCTGAAGGTAGCATTATTTTACTCAAAGTATTTTTGTTCTCAACAACAGAATATCAAAATTGAGCGAGAAAAGAACCTTTAGTCTATCTAGCCTAGGAAAGTACTTTCAGAAAATTGCTAATTTCGCAGAAAAATATAGTTTAAAAACTGATAATTCCTATTGGTTTCAGGAGTTTCAAAATGTAAACCAAACTTAGTATTGAATATTCCGATTGTAGGTGTTGTCTGATGCAAAAAATGTTCGTTTATTAAGCCTAGAAAAAAACACGTGTTCCTAGCAGAAATAGTTCTCTTTTAAGTTCACTGTATCTGCTCTTCTGTCCTCATCTGGCTCCAGGGTATTACCACCCACTCCAGTTCGAGATTCACAATTGGCAGAATATTTGCACAAATATTTTTTGGAAGATCCCGATTGAGGAATTGAAGAGGAGACCGGAAGAGTAAAAAAATTCAAAACCTATGAATCGGATGGATGTTATTTTCTTTCTTCCGATTTATGGTTTCCCCCTTTTGGTCTGACAGATTAGAGTAGGTTTGGTTTTCTATGACCCAGTGAAATCCCATCCACGATCCAACGATGGATTTTCCAAGTTTTCCAACGATGGATTTTCTCTGATCCTCTGTAAATTAGAAGTTTCCCATCCGGCCAAATTTGACGTGTTTCGGACCTGTTTCTGACGTTTTTCCGACAAATTTTGACAATTTTCGGACCTACTTTTGACGTTTTCGGACATTCTTTTGACTTTTTCCGGTCAAATTTTGACGTTTTTGGACTAATTTTTGACATTTTTCGTGCTTTTTTCGACCTGTTCCGACCAATTGTGACAATTCAGACCAATTTGGACAAACGACAAAGACTGACCTACGTTTGACGCTTTTCTGGCCTTTTTCTTAAAGTTTTCTGGCCAATTTGACGTTTTTCGGACCTTTTTTTTAAACGTTTTTCTGTCCAATTTAAGATTTTTCGGACAATTTGTTGCCGTCTTTGGGACCTATTTTTGATGGATTTTCTATGACCCAGTAAAATCCCATCGATGGATTTTCTATGACCCGGTGGAATTTCAATGAAATTTCTATGGAATTTCAATGATCTAGTAAAATTCCATCGATGATGTTTCTATGATGCAAAGAAAATTAGAGCTTTCCCATCGATGGATGTTCTCTGATCAGATAAAAAGTGGCAATGGATTCTCTGGGAGCCCAACTAGGGAAGAAATTCCAGACAAAAATTCGTTAGTACGAAAACTTGCATTAAAAAGGCCAACAGGCCAAATATTGGTGCTACAAACTTCGTGTTGCAGTACAGATGACAGTACTCAAGCAAGTTTAGTTTCAAAAAGCCAACAGAATCAGAATGCTCGCTGAAATTCAATACGGAAAAATGGTCAAGAAAGTTTTAAACATAGCCGGCAGATATCTGGAAAATAGCCATCGTTGACGCGCTTGAAGCACATCGGGATTGAAACAGGAAAAAAGAAGGTTTTTCATGGTCAGGTGTTCCAATTTGGTGTGCAGTTTCAGTTAGATTCTAAAACTATACTTAATTCAGCTTGTAAACTGAAACCTAATAAGCTTAACACCAATTTCAGCAAGCAAACACTCTAATGAACTTTAATAACCTAATGCTCAATGAATTAATAAAGGGGCTTTATCGGTTTATCCCGTTTCTTTTGATTTTGCTTTTTTGACTTTGACAGCATTGACCACGTTGCATAATTCAATGCAATAAGAATTTGAGTGCAGTAAGTCAGAAGTCAAGCGTGAAAATCGTGACTTATGTTAAACGAAAAACGTGATCAAAAGGTAAAGCAAATTAAACAAAACAGGAGAGCGCCTAAATAATAGCCGTTGAGAGCCTGACGGCGGCTATTAATAAGACAAACTACCAACTATAAGAAAATCGATCATTGACAAGAGGAGTTTAACTCACCTGTTGTTTCTTAGCCAAGGCCTCATTAGTGCTCTGTTTTTTCATCTGCTCAATCCTCAGTCTCTCCAACTGCTGATTGGCTGCCTTCAGTTCACCAATCTCATGTTTTTGACTCTCCACTGTTTTGTTCAGTCTTTCTACTGTTTTCTTCCACTTGATCTCTTTACTTTTCAATTCACTTTCTAGGGCTCCGATCCGTTTCTTCAAAGATTCCACCTCTTCCCTCTCCCTTTTGGTGAGGCTTTCTTTAGCCACACGCTGTGCCTCCTCAAAAACCTTTCGTTCTTTTCTGAAAAATAAAATGTAACATTCGACAGTTACGATTATTGAGAGCATGGTAACTATTGATCAATTCCGGAAAAAAAATTTCCCCGATACAATTTAGGGCAAGCCTCTTTAACTTAAGTTTTGCTTAATCCTTGCCAGTGGGAAGAGTTCTCCACCCGTTTGAAACAAATGACTTAAAGGGTTCCAAAGACAAAGGTATTTAGAGGCATGTTTAGAACTCAACAGCTCTGTTCGTGAAGTTAAATCTTGTTCATACTTGAGAGCAGCTGTTTCCTGTTGTTTGTAACTTTCTATTCGCTTCAACTCCTCGTCTCTCTGCTTCTGGAAGCTGCTCACTTCTATATTGAACTCATGCAGCTTCTAAAAAGACAACATCACCAGACTTTGTAATCGCATTGAGTCAGTATTTGTTAAATATTCTGTTAATGAGAAAAAGCAGTTTACTTAATTGGTAGATGATTCTTCGGTTCATTATTTACCAGGTTCCATAGAAAGATCATATGTGATGACAAACAATTTATATTATATTACCAAGTATGATACTTCAATGGAACCAGGGAAATAATAAATGAGCATTAATGATCACCATATAAGTGCAGCACATCAATGTAAACGCCATTTTCCCATAGGACATTTAAACAAAGAGTGCAAAAGGGGCGCGTCTCGAATTGTTATATTTGACCTTCCCAAAAAAATATGCGCAACAGGACGCTCATGCACTAATTTGTTCAACAACTTTTCATACTGGACAAAAGTTGACCAATCGTAGTTCGCGAATTGTGATGAGCAATGCGAAATTTCTCCGTTTTTAATTGTCGGCTAAAGCTTCAGTCGGCCATTTGGGCAATAAGGCTTTTACCTTCTCTTTTTCTTTTCTGATCTGTTCGATGGCAGCATTCTCTTGTCTGTATCTCTTAATTTCATCATCAAGTGTTTTCAACTTCTCCGCTAATTTGGCATTCATTACACCGCCTATACCATAGGAATCACCATTGCCGACATCTCGATTCTCGTCCTGCTCCGTTTCATTAGGCATTCCTTTGTTGTACGTCGCCTGAAAGCTCGAACTTTTTAAAATGGAGTTTCAAAATTGATTTAAGAAACAAGTAGCACTTAACGCCTTCAAATTTAGGTAACAAAAGTATTAACATCAAGTAGATATTTCTGAATTTTCAGCTCAATGACAATATGAGGAACAAAAAATTGAATACCTTTGGATCTGAGAAATCGAGCGCCGGGAACAGGCCCTTGTTAACCTTCTGCTCCATTTTACGCACCGGTTGCTGGTCCGGTTCAATGTCACCATCTGCATCGATGTTCATCTCAGTATCAGCTGAGCTCTCGATTCCTAAGCAAAATGAAGAAATGAGCCGTAGATTTTTATGCGACAACTTTGTACGTTCCACCTGCCAAGATGTTAAGTACGCATTTTGCAAACATGGCCCAAAGACCGTAAAATACGGCAACATAAACTAGCATGCCGTGAGAATGTTATGGGGGGATGCATAACGTACTGAGGCTGGGGGTGGGGAACAGGCAGAAACAATCCGATAAAAACAATTGCTTCAAACTTTGACTGACAGCAATTAAAACATCTAGTGCCGCATTTCAGCTGGTCATCAATTAGAAAGAGCGAGTTAAGTCCCGAACAAAATTATTCCCGCAGTAGATCAAAACAGGTTCCGTGGCTCTTGAGGCTAGAGAAATCTAAAAAACGACAAAAAAATTTCAAAAAACTCAAAAATTGCGAGTTTTATTTTAAAAAATTGCTAAAACTTGTGATATTAAAAAGTTGAACATTAATCCATGACCAAAAAAAATTTTCCAGTAACTTATTATCAAACCCTAACGGAGGTTTTCTGACCCTTGAGGCTCCAAAAATCTGAATAATGAATGTCAAAAATGAAAATGGTAAAAATTGTCAAAAAAATTTGTGGTGTTAAAATATTGCAATACATTCCATTACATTTAGAAAATATACAGTAACCTATTTTCAAACCCTACAGAAGGTTCCTTGGCTCTTGAGACTGAAAAACCTAAAAAAACGACAAAATTTTTTTAAAGAAAACTTGAAAGCAAGTTTTATCAAAAAAGTGCGCCAAAAATTGTGGACATCAAAAAGTGAAACTATTCCATGGCAAATAAAAATTTTTCAGTAACTTATTATCAAACCCCTTAGGAGGTCTTCCGGCCCCTGAGTATGGAAAGACCAGAATAAGGAAAAATAAAAGTCAGAAAATTTGCAAAAAAAATGCACGTTTTGTCAAAAAATGCTAAAATTTGTGATATTAAAATGTTGAAATCATTACGTTACCACTAGATACTATGCATTAACGTACTATAAAACCCAAGAGGAGGTTCCTTGACACCTAGAGCTGAAAGAATTTAAAAAATTTTAAAAAAGCTAGAAAAAAAATGTTAAAATTAGTGAAAAATTGCGTGTTTTTAGCAATTGGAGCGATCGGTGGTTCGTCAGTAGGTAGAAACGGGGTGGGGGGGGGGGGGGGGTGGGAGGGGGTGCACCGAGGGCTGATGGTCGTTGGTGCAACAGTTTTGTACATCTTGTAAAAAAAAATGCTTAAATTCATGATGTTATAATGTTGAAACCACTCCATTACCACTAGAAACTATGCAGTAACCTATTATTAAAACCTAGACGAGGTTTGTTGACACCTAGGGCTAATATAAATTAAAAAATATCAAGAATTTTCACAAAGTTTGCAAGAAATTATGCAAAATAGTATAAATTTGCGTGTTTTTAGCTAGCGGTTGTTCGTCAGCAGCTACAAACGGGGGGGGGGGGGGGGTGCACTGAGGGCTGATGGGGGGCAACATTTGGGTGGGAGTAACAGCGCGGGGGTAGGGGGAAATATTGGGGGGGTTCAACAGTTGAGGGGTCTTCAACCTCTAAGAACCGCCCTTTACACCATAAGTATAAGTCTCCAAAAGAGCTCAAACAGTTGAAAGGCTCTAAGAGCACTTAATGCCCGCTGGGCGCTACCTGTTTATCCCATTTCTGAGGACAAAAAGTCAAAAGCGTCAGATGAAAAATCGGTCATACGAAAAATTGCATAAAAAAGACCGACGGGACTAATATAATTGCTAAAATCTTCGTTTGAGAGCAATTAAAAACAAAGCAGGTCAAATCCTATTCTGCAACTCAAAGAACTTTCATTGGCTAAACAAAACATAAGACCTAGAATGGATTAAAAAAAGCGATAGCAGAAGTTAAAACGCGGCATATGAACAATGAACAGTTTTTCAAATTAATTTTCAAGTTTTCACGCCAACAATACCACTCCCTTCTTTGCCCTTTGCTCCAATTCCTATCCATATTCAAAAACTATGAAAATTTATGAACAGATCTTTAAAAAAGACAGGCGTTCCATTACAATTCAAAGCCGTTGAATTGTAAAAACATAGCCGAAAGAGTTCCGGCAACAACTTGAAGAGCCGGCTCTGCCAATAACACTAACCCGTCAAATGATTCGTACATACTTAAACCACTCATGTGAAAAAAAACCAAAATGTCAAGTCAGCTCATTAAAAAAAGCTAATGAAAACAAATTAAAAATCTAGAAAAATAACATGTTTTGTAACATTACAAGGGCATATAGAGCCACGGATAAGTTCGTTCAAGCAAATAAGAGTACAGAAAAGCTCGCAAAACAATTTTCAGGTTATAATAGACTTTAACCTGTCTAAGATTGTAAACGAAGGGAACAAAAACTGAAAATTGAGAAAAACAGTTTCAAAATTCTCTATCTTTTCACAAATTTCTCAATAAAATGTTTTATACCGACGAAACCGTAACAATTTGTATCAAAACACTCCATAAAAGATAGGCTTCTTTTCCAATCCCACTCAAAGCAGTGAAACAAAACAATGTGAAAAAAATCGCTAAATTCGCCCAAAAAATCAGCCAAATAAACGCAAACCTCTAAATTAGCATAAAAGACATATAACCTACCGAATGATTTCAAACCCCTATCAAAGCAACCAACAAAACAATAAAACATTATAATCAAACCTCTTGACAATAAAATTTGATAAACATAGCCGGCATATTGCGGGAAAATAGCCGCGATAGACGCTTGGGGCCTTCCATGATTTGAAACAAATCAAGAGATTAGATAGGCGGATCGACCAGCAGTCCTTTAATAGACCACTAGACTTTTTGGGTCAGCTTTGGACTGCCATTTTTATGACACATAAGCTCTATAAGGAGAAAGCCCTAATAGGGCTTTTCAAAATTATGATCATTTCCGTTTGTGCCCCCTCAACTTAGTGGGCGTATATTATTTGAAACCCTCAGATGTACGTTCAATTTTTTACATAATGACTTACTATGTGAGTTCAGAAGTCATTTTTTTGAGTGAGGTAAGTCATTGAAAAAGTCAATTCCAAGAAGTAAGGGTAAGACGAAACAAAAACCTGTTAGACGAAGTAAAAAAAAACAGACAAGTCCTGAAATACAATTCAGAGAATTGAATGAAAACCTTAGAAATACTCTACCTGACCAGCAGATTAATTCAACAATGCCAGCCAAAACAGTAACAAAAACATCTCAAAAAATTGAGAAACAAACAATCCAACAAACTAAACAAACATATAATCTTTGATAAAACTTTGAAGCTTTTACCCTCTAAGGCAAAATTTGATCCCTTTAAATATACCTAATTCAAAAATATGTTCAAAACCTAATTTTGTTTCTGAAATTGGAATAGTATTATATAATAAAAATCACTGGCCCTTGAAGATCGATTAACTCGAAAAATTTCAAAAATTAAAAAAAAATGATATCAATTGAAATTTTAATGAAATGTTGCTGAAAATTGTGATAATATCTTAAAAATCATTTCTTAAGAAACTATTCTAGTGTCTCTAAGGGCTATCCAGTGAAACAATTCCAAGCCTTCAAAAAATTTATTGGTTCATAGATCGATAGGCAAAAAATTTTATAAAAAATTTCAAATTTCAAGAAACAGAAATTCGTTCTAAATTACCCCTAGCAACTATATAATAACATATTATCAAACCTTGTATGAGGTTATCTGGATACTCAGGCAAGAAAAACTGAAAAAAAGACAAATGTTTTAAAGAAACTTAAAAACATAAAATTTTCAAAATTCAAAAGTTTAAATTGTTGAAAACAAATCAATTGAAACTAACAACTATGCAGTAACTTTTTTCAGACCGTGGAATAGGTTTCTTGGCTCTTGAGAATGGACAAATATCAAAAATTGACAAAAACTTTCGGAAACCTCAAAAAAATTTCAGATTTTATCCAAAAAAAAGGCTAAATTCGAGACATTAAAATGTTGAAAAACACTCCATTATTACTAGAAACTATAGAGTGCCCTATTATCAAACCTAAAAGGAGATTCCTTGGCCCCTGAAGCTGGAAAAACGCAAAAAAACAAGTACTTTTGTCTCGTAAAAGACCTTCATCAACTTTTGAAAAAAGACCTTCATTCAACCTAAGACTAATCAAGCAAGAAACTTAAAAAATCACAAAAAAACGAGAAAAATTGCACCATTTTGAGCCCAAAACTCCTAAAAATGACCTTTTAACCTTGAATTGAGGCCATCCCAGCAGCTGCAACACTCTGCAAGCACTTGAAGGACTACTAACGCCCACTTTGGGCCTCTAATGAAACTTAATGCCCACTCGGCTTTACCTGTTTATCCCGTTTTGAAAGATCAAAGTCATTGAAAAATGTGTGAACACATCTTAAAAAAAACACAGCAACCCAATACAATTCAAATTCTCTGAATTGTAAAAAATTAGGAGCGCTATAATAGCCGCCTGGAATTGAGGACGCGGCTATTAAAAGAAGTTCTAAAAAGCCACATGTGAACCAAAAAAAAACGTTTGCTTCAATTTTTTTCACATCTCAATTTCTCGCTCTTTGCAAGAGAGCAATATGAGCAAAAAAACCTCTCTTTTCTCTTCACTCCAATTTTGCTCAGCAAGCAATCAAATTTTTTCACGCGTTTCATTTCCTGCTTCAAAATTCATTCCAATGAAATTGATTTAAAAAAAGAGCTTTTCCAGTACTCTTCGGCTCGTTCTCGTTAAAATAGGGCCACTATAATAGCCGGCTGAGAAGATTAGGGCGGCTATTGAACAAAAGAACCCAGGCTGGATGAATTGGATGAAGGCTGACTGGCTGGGGCACACGATTCACTTATAGCGTGTTGCCACATAGGGGAGGGGGAGGGTTGTATATTGTAGGTCATTAGAGCTTCTTATAGATCACTACTAAATTCACGGTTCAAGCGTAAACTCAAGCGTGAAAAAGTCACTAAAAAGTCAAACCGCTCAAGCCAGTAAGATTATTCAAAAACAGAACGGACTTTAAAAATTATGCATACCACGATTACACGATAATGCAAACACACGACCACGATAATTACTTCAAGCATGTTCGGGAGCGATTAAACATTAACTTTGAGAGCTCAAGAGTACTTGATGTTTAGAGTATCAAAAGGTTCAAAAACAGTTCTTACTTTTTGAAGCAACTTTCCTCATAGGAGGCGTTGAGGATCTAACGGGAACAATACTTCCTGCAACCACACTATCACTGGTAGAAGATATACTGCCGATGAAGTCTATCGGGTTATCAGACTTCGAAGGCACAGATACTTCGTCATTATCAAAATCGTTTACATTAACATCACATCCATTTGTTTCTAACGGGTCTGATTCTGTTGAAATATTTGCAATAGTATCATCAAAGCAGCTTTCATCGTTGAACAACTGCTGTGGCGCAATAATGTTAGGGCTAATTGGGATTCGTTCACTTTCTGGACTGTAAGCCCGGTCCATTTCCGCAATGGCCTGTTCTAAATCTTGTTCAATGAAACTAGTGGCTGGCTCCGGAGCAGAAGCCGCATTTTCATGGCTGAAAACGTCCAAATGATTACTCTGAAGAGCTTCCTTATTCACATTCAGAGCGCTGTGAAATCCATTATGCAAATTTGAGTCTTGAGGAAGTTGTAATTCTGAAGTTAGACTTCTCTGAGGTTGATGAGTAGGCATGTTAGCCATTGAGGGGTTGCTGGCTATGTATTGGAGTAACATTGACACATTCGAACATCCAGATGTATCAGCCGCTTTCTCTAACAGCTCAAAAAGTTCCAGATCCTCGACAGAGCCATTCGGTTGACCAGTTGAGTCACCCATTGCCGGGAAGATCTAAACAAATGATAGCAGTAAGCGCTTACTGTTACAGGCAAAGAAGCTCGTCCCTTCAACTTAATGTAGCTTTCGTCCGTATACCATCGGACACTTGACGGTTATCTTGTAAGATCTTGCAAAAGACGGTTATCTTTCAAGATCTTACAAGACTCTTGCAAATGACGATTATCTTGCAAAGCCATGAAAAAGACGGTTATCTTGCAAGATCTTTCAAGAGGACGGTTATCTTGCAAGAGACTTCCAAGAAAACCGTCTTCTCAAAAGATCTTACAAGATAACGGCCCCACTGATATGACTTTTGTCAAGTAAAAACTTAAGTCTAAGTCGGTCCTCCAATCACTAATCAGGAGCTATCCAAGACAACTGTCAAACATACCCCATATGTACAGTTGCACTTAATTTATGGAGGTGCTTTTAAAATATAAATTATTCATCTGCTTTGACTAGTGTTCACTTTCATTCCTAGTGATAATTAAAACACTCACATGCACATATTAAAATGCCGAAAGTCTGCAGTGACAGAAGTTAAAATGCCAGAAGTTGCTACTTAGCCAGAGGTTGACTTCCGTTGACTTTCGTCATTTTAAAACGTGCGCGTTGTGTGTTTTAAGCATGGTTAAAAAACTCTGCAGAAGTCACCTCTAAATTCTGACTTAATATCTCGAATCGCTTCGCGGTTCTCGATGAACGCCAGAAGTTCTCAGTGACTTCAAGCAGAGTCACTTAACCATTACTTAACATGCTTTGTTAACTACTATCTGTTCAAACAAATTAGCTGTTGCTAATTCATTGTCTTGTTTTGCACTTCGCGAATAGTTGCATAGTTAATTCTTCTACTCGCCTCTCATTTCCGATAGCAAGAGTGAGTCGGCGATAATTTGTCAGTGTGTTCTCCTTGCGAATATAGAGAAGCAAAACTTCAACGCGTACTCGCCGAGCATAATCAGCTTCAATAACTTGGAAAGCAAACTGGACATTCGAAATCGATAAAGTGCACAGTACAACATTTCGTTCGTTCTAACTGATATAAAGGAAGTGATATCAGTTTTCAGTTGGTAATCGTTACAAAAAAAGATTCTCAAATACAAAAAAGTTCTGAGATACAAAATAAAAGCATGTACAAGCTTATACGAGTACACTTTGCGCATTTTGTAAACTTCAATGTAATCCAAAATTTTTAGGCCATTTTCAACGAAAATTAAAATATTACCTCAAGTAGCCTCAAGTCAAGCAAACACTTAAAAATCAAATCAAGACAACATTTGCTAGTGATATCGAACATTTGCATTAGCAACTGATATCGAAAAGACTAGAAAAACACAATCCGCAATTTGCACATTTTTTTCGTAACTATGCGTGTACTTAAAACATTTCATTTTGGAAAACTGCGCGATTGTCATTATTCATTGCGTTAGCTCAATAAACCTCCAATTCAATACTCGAGCCAGTTTCGCCAAATATTTTGACTGTTCTATAATTCATCAGTATCCTCAAAATGACAAAAAAAGATGCAAGCTAAGGGTTAAGTGGATCCGGGAAATTTTTTCCTCTAAACTGGAATACCATTTTAGTTCTCAATTGTTAATCCCGACAAAAATGTTCTGAAATACACAAGTAAATTTACAAGCAATCGAAAAGCAATTCACAAGCATTCGCGAGGAATGCACTCTGAGCATTTTTTTGTATAACTTCAAAGAAATCCAAAAAAATGCAGGACGCCTTCAACAAAAATTTCCTGATAACCTCAACTGGTAATGGCAGCCATCAGTCAGGGGAACACTTTGGAAGCCAATCAATAAAACATTTTGTTAGCACCAACTGATATCAATTAAGTGACTACAAAAACATTAAAATTCGATATTTTCACACTTTATCCACTATGCGTGTATTCAAAACATTTTATTTTGAAAAACTGTGCAAATGTAATTATTGAATGCGTTGAGTGAAGCGAGCCTCAAATTTACTCTTTTCAAGCCTTTTATGACATATTTTGAGCGTCTGTTCTTCACAAAACTCGGCAAGAAAAAGTATCCTCGAAACGACAACGTTGTCGACAGAAGTTTACTTCTAAATTGAAAGACTATTTTAGTTTTTAAAAGTTAATCTCGACAATTTTGTTGAGATACATCAAAAGAATAACTAACAAATTTTAACGATGAGCGCGCACTCTGAGCATTTATTTTTAACTTCTAGAAAATCCTCAAAATGAGTCAGCTTCAACAAAATTTGTCTCAATTCTTCAAAGTCCAATTGTTTCATGCAATTGCCAGTCACGCAGACACTTTGCTAGATACTCGTCAGATAACTTTGTTAGTACTATTTCTTGTACAGGGCGTTACTGATCCTTGTTGGGTCCATGACGCTATTTGAAACAATAGATTTTCAGCACTTCAACCATCTTTCAGTTTTAGTGAATTCAGAAAATTTCATGGCTTTTTTTGTCAAAACAAAACACCCTGGCCTTTATGGCAAGGTGTCAACTTTTCAACATTGCAGTAGAGGTTTCGGTGTCCAGTAACTACCGAGTGGATTTTATAGGCGTCCAGAAAAACGTACGGGGCTCAGATTTCAGTCGTTTTGCAATAATTTGCGAGAAATTTGGGTGTCTTATCAGCCAAAAAATCGAGCTCCGCTTTGTTTGATTATTTTTCCAGAACTACTGTACCAAACTGAACGGGCATAGGGGAGTTTTGCTGGTAGTGATCCCTCTTGCTTGAATTGTATTGTTGGTTTCTCACGTCGGCCCGGCCCGTTCAAGAAGTTATTTAGGTGTAAAGTTTTCAGGTGTCTCTGGGTCACCCAAATTTCGGTTCAACAAAACATCCGACTTATCAAACAAAGATTAGTGTTTTAGAAAACCAGGTTAGTGTGGAGTGCCCCATATTTGACTTGATATCAATTTCAGCTGTTTTAGGCGGTCAATTTCGGCTCTGCAGTGGTGAAAACAATATATTCTTTGTCAGTTCGCACGGTTCCTTAATATTGCAATTACTTCTTGTAGAGAGCACCGATTGAGTTCATTTTTTATATAATGAGTATCTCAAGCACTGCTACAAGCTGTAGTAAGAGCGTTTTCTCTTGTTCACCCATTTTGGAGAAAATGGCCAGTAAATTTGCTCACAACTTGGCCCCATGAAGCGCATAGCAGCATCTGCGGAGATATGGTGAGATAGTAAAACTTCTTTTTTGAGTGTAAAAGTTAGTGTTTTAAATTGACCGTCTAACGCAGAATCTGAATGCATTCTTTATATAACGTCTTCCAGAATTTAGAAATTCAGTTTTCACTCAAGAGGTGGTGCGTGCGTCTGCCCTCTAGAGTCATTCGGTACGGCACCTTGTTTCCTCTGAAAAGTATTGTAGAAAGCACCGAATAAGTTCATTTTTGACATAAAGCGTACGACAGGGCTAAAAACTGTACTAGAGTCGGTTCTTAACCCATTTTATAGGAATTGGCCAATAAATTTGCCCCCAGTTAGACACCCCGAGTAGTGGTACAGCAGCTGGAGTAAGCTATAAAACGTCGATTTGGGCTGCAAATCGTCCGAAATGGTGTGCCAGACAAGTAACTTAGGTGGGTTTAATGTATATATGCATTTTCTTTTTACTCAAAAAATGGAAAAACTTGCATAGGAAAACTCCCCCCATCGGTAATTTTCCTGGTAATTAGATCTCACATTGAGAAAGCTCATTATGAGCACGTTCTGACTGTACCAATTTTTACAGTGTTCTATGCAAAACTGTTGATAATGCTCTGGAACTAAATGTATGTCACATTTAGTGATGCACATGGCGGCTCAATCCTTTATAACTTTTTCAGAATGAACCTTTCTGTGTTCTGTTTAGTTTCCTAACGCTTGGTTCAGGTGGGTCTTAGGGAGGTACATCAGCATTTTCTTTCCTGAAAAAGTTGGAGAAATTTCCATGTGAGGGCACCCTTGCCCGATACTATCTATTTGGTTAGGGGTTTTTTTTTAGTTATCAAGCTGTTGAATGAGTTCCATATTCTGAGAGCTGAATAGTCATAGTTATAAAAACAGTCAAGTTAAGAAAAAGTATAGTCTGCCTTGAAAAAAATTTGCATAACCGAATGATTCAGACATTTCATCGCACATGAGTAGTAAAAAGAACTGACTAGAGGAACAACGGGGGGGGGGGGGACGGACACTTTTTGCAACGCGATTTAATAGGTCAATGACCTAAAAGGAAGAAATCATTCATTACCAAAATTGTCCCCCTTGTTTTTTTTTAGATTTTATTCCAGTTTCAAGTGTTTTATATCTATTAATTCGTCTAAATAATACCTCGGCCATTTGAATTTAGTTCATATTGTTTTGCAAAAGTTGCAAATGTTACTCATTTCCCCGCATTTATTCTTGCGCAGTCAGACAGAGGCGCGTTAGCGTGACATATTTATACACTGTAATTCATGTCAATTCGCTGCTTTATTCTCCAGTGCTACAAAACTGAGTGTGCATATATCCGATTTTAACAAAACCTAACCCAATTTTTAGCCAAAAATGTTCTGGTTTTTCGGTTTTTGTCCCCCCCACTAGGTTTTCGCGGCAAGATCTTAGAAAAAGTTGCCGACAGATCAAAAATTCAAGATTATGGGAACTAAATAAAGGGTTTCAGGGGAACTGGGGAAACTTGTTTTTCTTACATTTTTGGCTAAAAAAACAAAGGACCCGGGCCAAAAAAACTGTCTGAAAATTTCGATAGTCTGAAAAACAATCATTTCTCAATTCCAATCAGTGCTGAGTAGTAGTCCCTATTATCGTTAGTTTTATGTATCTTTGCGTCCTTCTTTGCTTATGGATTATATTTTAAAACTTTATCTTTCGTAGCTTATACTCTATTTCTTTTTAATTATCATATGCTGCATTGACCGATTCGCGGATTAAAAAATGGCGAATTTCATTTTTTGTATCAGGGAATTTTACTAAACAAAACACTTTAAATTTCAGTGTAAAATTTCCGTGCATCACCCGATGCTCAATAAAGCACTAAGTAGTTATTGAATAGTTTAATTGATCTAACAATCTTTTAGCAATATAAAAGAA
The DNA here is from genome assembly GCF_964194025.1 of Convolutriloba macropyga. NCBI lineage: Eukaryota > Metazoa > Xenacoelomorpha > Acoela > Convolutidae > Convolutriloba > Convolutriloba macropyga. The sequence goes on along the minus strand of NC_134472.1, from coordinate 74,032,439 downwards.
TATAAAAGTTCGCCATTTTTTTAAATAAGTTGTCACCCCTTTTGCAGATAATCGGCTTCCTCATCCGGATTTGGTGTGTCTCAATCATCTCAGCAGTGTGAATAGGTAGATGTGAGTAACCCTGTAATATTCAAAAATCTTGTTTGGTATTTTAAAAAACTGGCTCTTTTTCTTTCTAGTCCCCTCCCATTATGTTTTCATTCCCCTATACCAATGTATTGATCATTACAACAAAGCAAGTCATTATGAAATCATATAGCACGAGCGCCTGTGGGTTGCAAATAATAAGCAATACTAACGGGGGGTGTTGGGGATTAGGAAGGTGTGTGCATGTTTGTATATGTGTGCGTGTGTGCGCATGTTTGTGTATGTCTGTGTACATGTGTGTGTGTGGGGGGGGGGGGGAGGGGGGGCAGTTTGGAGGGAGGGAGGCGGTTCCAATTTAATGAAACCCAAAATGGATCCATAGATTTTTTTATAGATTGTGCCAAAACTCCACTAACCAACCAGTTGCCCCCGACAACTTCACGAGTCAGCTGAAATCCAATTGCAATGGTTCAAGAAAGTTACTACTCACGTAAGTTTTCAAAAAAAAACTTTGTTAATACCAAATTTGTTAATACCAAAAAACCCACACTAAGTTGCTTTTCGATCCCTAGTCACTAAATTAAAGCTTTCTATTTAAACTTGGAGCATTTTATCTAAATCATTATGAAATTGTGTCGGGAACTGAGAAAATTTTGTTTTTCAAGCAAAAATCAGAAACCTACGCCGGGTGGTGTTTTGTCTCAACAGAAGTGTCATTGACTTGAACATTTGCCACTGTGGCAAGTGTAAGAATCCAGCAGTTTTCAACAATCAAGATCGAGTTGTTCAAGTGGGTGCAAAAGGGCAACTACACATCACCCTGCGCAACAACTAAGTATGAAAAAAATTTTTATGCACCGGATTATTGGGTAGGAACTATTTTTTCAAAAAATCCGGTCCTTTTATCTGACTTTTATTGGTTGTAAAACAATAATAAGAGAAACCCTGCATGTATGGCAGCGGAAAAGCTGACTGAATAAGTTGACTGCGACACAAATTTTGTTGCAAAAACGAATTTTGATACAGTCTGATATGAGCAGGAAGAACTGTGCTCTGTCACACGCTGTGGCAGTTCAACCCCTCCTGGTACGTTGGACCACACCTTTCACTATTTCTCACACTTCACGCGTGCACCATCACAAACTCTCACTACACTAGAAATTTCTAGCCCAAAAAGGGGGGACGGTACAAATTTCACTTGTTAAAAAGCCAATTGGGCCATAAAGCCCGGCTGCCAGTGTTTTTTGGACAATACAGGTACAAATACAGGATGAGACAAGACTTTTAGTTTTGTTTTGGTTCTTCAGTTCTCTTCGCTAGTACTTTCAATGATTCTTGCTCGTCTTCTCTTTTTGGTAGGTGGTTCATCTTGCAGATTTTGTTGTTCAATTGTTATTGGGAGGTTGGCTGGCGGTTGTTCATCAAGTGTGATTGGAGGTTGGGTGCTGCTATCTGAATCTTCTATCGCTTGACTAAGAGTAAATCCATCGCAAGCTTCATCCGTAGAAGAACCACTGTCTGAAAACTCTGATAAATTGTCAAAATCTACCACATTTTCATTCAATTCATCCTCGCTATAATTTCGTTGGTTGAATCCTGGGTCGGGAGGGCTTGAGTTTGTGTGTGTGTCTGCTTCAATGTTGTGAGTGACTGGTGGAGTATGTGCTGTCTGTTTCGATTTCGGATTGGCTTTCATAACCCCAATCGGGATCTTGCTCGATCATTTTGAAGAAAATTTCTTCACGAAGACTTTTATGGCCAAAGGGAAGTGTTAATACGTGGTCACTTAGTATATAGCGCTTATCGTCGTATCCTGATAAAGACTTTTTGTTGACAACAATTGTCTGCAGTTGGTGCTTGCTGGAGGCAATTCGGGTGTTTATCAGCCGCACTGTTTCCCCCGAGAGAATAGACTGCTTGTATAAGCGGTGGTTCAATTT